>NC_090732.1:166234214-166246714 GCF_036898095.1 Palaemon carinicauda | reverse complement strand
TATGAGCAGGGGCCCACCAAAAGCTGGGGGCCAATGCAGCTCTTTTTCTTCTTTGAGAGTTAAATGTGAAAACTATGGATTATTTACTTCAGTTATAGTATTATTGTAATAAATTGTGCGAAAAGAGATCGTGAAATGTGATGGTTGAGGCCGTTAGGGGAATGTCAAGGGGCCCAAAGAAGTTCGAAGCTCCGGGTTCCTTTCAGTAGTTAATACAGCACTGGAAATATTCATGGTGTCCTTTGGCTCAAGGGCATCGTGGCTAGGAGAGAATCAACGACTATTCCGTCTGAGCAAAGATCTTGCAGTAATTTCAGTCTTCTGGAGGCGTTTTTAAACGTAATAGATGCTGTCTGAGGAACGATCTTGCAGTAATTTTATGCAGTAACTTAATGGATTTGTTTTCTCATTGCCGTAGAGGTTACAAATAAGGCTACTTGGAAATAGAATATAGAAACTGCAGCGCTCAAGATAGGAATGACCACAAATATCTGTTTTAATGTTTTTAAAATATTTTATTTTAATTGTTCATTACTTCTTATATCGTTTATTTATTTCCTCATTTCCTTTCACCACGGGGCTATTTTTCCCTGTTGGAGCCCTTGGGCTTATAGCATCTTGCTTTTCCAACTAGGGTCGTAGCTTAGCTGCTAATAATAATAATAATAATAATAATAATAATAATAATAATACTCTTGTGCCTAGTTTAGCAGATAACTGTTGGTCCAGGAAGTAGCTCGTGCTAGAGTAGATAGGTTACAAAAAAAAAAAAAAAAAAAAAAAAAAAAAATTCTTTGGGTTTTTTTGTTTGAAACTGAGTTCAGTAGTGTAAGAAACTTTCAATTATAATAAACGTGTGTACACGTCACGCATGTGGATACAGTTAACGTCAAAACGAGAGTAGAAAGTTTCTGGGTGTATTAATAGTCTGCCTGAATGGATTCACGGGGAGGTCTGTATGAACTGACTCACTGTGAAGAGTTTATTGGTGATAGATATACTATTTATTTGGTTAGATATTGAAGGTTACTAATTAATAAGAAGAAATGTATTACCTTAATCGGATAGTTAAATCGGCAGAACTATACCTAATTTTTTTAATGAGGCGCCTGTGGACCAATTCCAGCGGTGCCCTGTTAGCTCGGAAAAGTTTCCTGCTATCTGATTGGTTAGAATTATCTTGTCCAACAAATGAGCCCTCAGGAAATTTTTCCGAGCCTAAAAGGGCACCCCTGCGAGTCGGTGCAAATCTGCCTCGCTAAAAAGAATTGACTATAGTTTATAGGTTTTGGAGAAGCTATTTATTTGGTTGGAAATTGGAGGTTGCTAATTGATAAGAAGAAATGTATTTACCTTAGTCGGGTAGTTAAATCGGTAAAACTTCAAAAGTTCAAATGTAAATGTTTTTATGTTGAACAGGCTGACATAAGTCTTTTTATAGATTACATATGAAATATCTGTTTTGATGTTGTTACTGTTTTTAAAATATTTTATTAATTGTTAATTATTTTACATATAGTTTATTTATTTACTTTTTTCCTTTCCTCACTAGGCTATTTTCCCCTCTTATACGTCAATATATCCGTATTAAAACGGTAACAATCCTTGAATAAATGTTGCCAGGCATTTACTGTTTTTTAATGCAATTTTTTTAACATTGAATGATATAATTTAGAAAAAAACAGGGTATGTTTCAGCGATTTATTTGATTTATATACCCAAACTCATGGAGGAGAAATTTGTGGTTGAAATATAGTTTAATATCTGGAATATTTTGGAATTGTATATATAAGTTTAAAGTCCGTGCATGAATAGCAGAGGCAAGGGACAGTGACATTACCCTAGCTAGTAGGACAATGCCTTAAAGACTGACCATATATAAATATGATCAGCTCCTAAGCTAGGACCAGGGAGGGCTGGGCAATGGTTGCTGATGACTCAGCGGGTAGACCTATAGGCTCCTCTAAACCACCATCCTTAGCTCACGAGAATGGTGAGGTTAGAGACACAACAAGAAACTAGAGAGCTTGAGCGGGTCTCGAACCTCAATCCATCAATCACCAGGCAGGGACGTTTGCAATAGGCCACCATGATAGTAAGGAATTTGGTGCTTGCAATCACCATTGTTGTACAGAAATACAGATTCCTATCATGATGTTCAAATGATTAGTATTTGCTTTAGTGCTGCTTTTGACCTGTTGGAGCCCTTGGGCTTATAGCTTCCTGCTTTTCCATCTAGGGTTGTAGCTTAGCTAATAATAATAATAATATGATGATGATGATGATAATTACGACGACAAAGACGATGATGATGATGATGATGACTATTTTCAACCTCAAACAGATGTGTAATTTCTAAGCATTGTATTGAATTCTTAACTGATAAATTCAGTAGTTGTTGATGAGCAAGATAGTTTTCTTGGTCTTTTATTCTTCTTTCCCACTATTATCCCTACATTAAGGGGTCGGTTGCCTGATACGCCCTCTCCAATGCCTTCTATCAAAGGCATCCTCTTCCAACAAACCTCTTCTCTCCATATCATCCTTCTCCTTATATCACCATCTAATTCTTTGCCTCCCTCTCGATCTATAGCCCTGCCCACACGATCGAGCATGCCCAAAAGGCAAACAGTGATACCAGGCCACAATAGTTGGTGAAAATAAGGGTAGATGACGTCAGAAGCGGGAAAACCACAGACAGGGATCTGGCATCATATAGTGTTGCCAGATCCCTGACTTTAGTTTTCCCTCTTCTGATGTCATGAACCCTCATTTTCACTAACTATTGTGGCCTGGTATCACTGTTTGCCCGTCGGGCATGCTCGATCGTGTGGGCAGGGCTTAAAGCCCCACTCACAGTTTCCTCCCAAGGCCCTCCTCACTCCCTCCCCACCATCCATACTCACCATGTACCCACACCATCTCAGTCGTGACACCCTTATCTTGGACTTTTACATATGTGGTTTGACCTTGAAACTAAGCCTGACAGTTATGCAAAAGAGGATGCTATCTTTGCACTGATCTCCTCTCCTAAGTGCTTACCCGGGTTGCTAAATACTTACTTGCTTTTCTGGTCTTATACAGAATTGGAACCCCACCCTTTACAGGACCTTCACAGTTATTTTAGCATTTCATACAGCATATTGTTCGTTTGTTGTCAAATCCACACTACCGAAGCACTTAGAGAACAAGAAAGTCTCCAGTTTTCTCTTGAAAGCCTCTAGAACCTAGAATAGACTATAATAGATATTTAGCTGAAATGAGTGAATAATGTAACTTCAGGGGTTAGAGCTGAACATTAAAAAACCCATAACATGATTCTTGGTATGTCAGGGACATTGGATCCTACCTTTCCTTACCTATAAAAAGCTCAATTGAAATTTTGGGTTTCATTCTTGCCTGCGACTTCCCTTTACAGGAACGAATTCCCTTTTCAGGAAAGAATTCCCTTTTCAGGAACAAGTTCCTTTTTTAGGAACGAATTCCCTTTACAGGAACGAGTTCCTTTTTCAGGATTGAATTCCCTTTTCATGGACGAATTCCATTTTCTGGAACGAATTCCTTTGTCAGGAATGAATTCCTTGTTCAGGAACGAATTCCTTTGTCAGGAACGAATTCCTTGTTCAGGAACGAATTCAATTTTCAGGGACGAATTCCATTTTCAGGAACAAATTCCACTTTTAGGAATGAATTCCCTTTTCAGGAACGAATTCCCTTTTTAAGAGCAAGTTCCCTTTTCAGGAACGAATTTCTTTTGCAGGAATGAGTTCCTTTTTCAGGAACGAGTTCCTTTTTCAGGAACGAATTCCTTTTTCAGGAACGAATTCCTTTTTCACAAATTAATTCTCTTTTCAGGAACGAATTCCTTTTCAGTAACGACTCCCGTTTTCAAGAATGAATTCCTTTTTCAGGAACAAATTCCTATTTCAGGAACAAATTTGTTTTTCTTGAACGAATTCCATATCAGGAACAAATTCCTTTTAAAGGAACAAGTTCCTTCTTTAGGAACGAATTCCCTTTTCAGGAACGAATACCTTTTTTAGAAACGAATATCTTTTTTCAGTAATGAATTTCCTTCCAGGAACGAATTCCCTTTTCAGGAATTAATTCGTTTTGCAGGAACAAGTTACTTTTTCGGGAACGAGATCCTTTTTCAGGAACGAGTTCCTTTTTCAGGAACGAGTTCCTTTGTCAGAAACGAATTCCTTGTTCATGAATGAATTACCTTTTCAGGAACGAATTCCTTTTTCAGGAATGAATTCCCTTTTCAGGAACAAACTCCTTTTTCAGGAACGAATTCCTTTTTCAGAAACGAATTCCCTTTTCAGGAATGAATTCCCGTTACAGGGGCGAATTTCAGGAACGAGTTCCTTTTTAGGAACGAATTCCCTTTTCAGGAACGAGTTCCTTTTTCTGGAACGAGTTCCTTTTTCAGGAACGAATTCTTTTTTCAGGAACGAATTCCTATTTCAGGAACGAGTTCCTTTTTAGGAACGAATTCCCTTTTCATAAAAGAGTTCCTCTTTCTGGAATGAGTTCCTCTTTCAGGAACCAGTTCCTTTTTCAGGAACGAGTTCTTTTTTCAGGAACGAAATCCTATTTCAGGAACGAGTTCCCTTTTCAGGAACATGTACCGGCCTGTCCTTTGCACATTTGCATAAAAGTCGGTATTCTGAGAAAACTTTTAAGAAACTCTCCTACATAATATATATATTTACTCGGTCGCTCTTAGTCTTTCCCCCACCCTCTAGGGTAGGGGTAGAGGAGTAGTCATACCTTGGCCAGAGGGCTACCCAATGGTAAGGGTTGAATCTGTATGTATGTGCATGTGCGCATGTGTAAGTTACATATCGATCTGATTATTTATCCATCATTTTTGACGGGTTCCGTACACTGTATCATATTTACTTTAACATGTAATGTGTAGATTGTCTTCATATCCGTTTATCAGTGGCTGAATCTCATCGTTGATTGTGAGGTAATACCTCAAAGACAACGTCCTCTAACTTCCTTATCCTGACGCCGATACTGATCTCTGTCCCCGTCCTCTAATTATCTCAATTATCTCATTAAGATTTTTCGCAGTTGAATCTGTCGAACTTATAAAAGTTCAAACTTGCAGCGATTGTTTTTTATGTTGAAGAGGATGATGTAAGTCTCTTTTTATTGTTTATATATGAAAGATCTTTTTTAGTGTTGTTACTGTTCTTAAAGTGTTTTGTTTTCATTGTTCTTTAATTCTTTTGTAGTTATCTTTTTCTTTCCTCATTTGGCTATTTTCCCTGTTTGACCCCTTGGGCTTCTAGCATCCTGCTTTTCCAACTAGGATTATAACTTAGTTAATAATAATAATAATAATAATAATAATAATAATAATAATAATAATAATAATATTTTGAAATAGATTTACATATATTATATATATATATATATATATATATATATATATATATATATATATATATGTATATATATATATGTATATATATAAATATATATATATATATATATATATATATATAATTATCATGATTTTTCATTATTACCACTACTATCATTATCATTGCTACCATTCATATAAATTAATAACCAACTCCACAACACGTTCCACACCTCATTGAACAATTCCACAGCAATTTGTATCCGAAAAAAAAAGAAAAGAAAAACTAGTCAGGGAAAAGACTAATTATCTTTTTTCCCCATAACCCGATTGCCTTAGGAACCCATTATGGGTCGAGGAGAGGCCCCAGCATTAGTGTCAAGGGCCAGATCCCATAGAATAATCACCACTGGGATAATGTTCTGGGTCTTAACATCTCAATTCGATTCTGCTGACAGACAGTAACTCGAACTACACGGTTGAGGCGGGCTGACGTCCCGCCTGATTAAGCTCACCCTAATTATTGGTTTATCCATTATGTAAACGGGTGTGGTAGAACTGTAAGGCAAAGGGGAGGGAGACGGTAGGATGGTAAGGAAAGTAGAAGTTATTTGCAACTTTATTTTAATCTTGCGATGCTATGGGTTTTATTTGTGCGTGTGTATATGTTTGTGTCTATTTGTTTAGGTATGTATAGGCCTATTTATAGATGAGAGAGAGAGAGAGAGAGAGAGAGAGAGAGAGAGGGGGGGGGGGAATTGTGTGTTCATATATCTATCTATCTATCTACCTATCTATCTATCTATCTATATATATATATATATATATATATATATATATATATATATATATATAGTGCATGTCTTTGCTTATGTGTGTGAGAATGAGGGCTATAAGTGTATAGTAGGAAGAAATAAGAATAGAAATGGATTAGATTGGGAGATTAAATAGTTGTTAAAAAAATAAAGGATATTAAATGAGATGCAGTTTCATGATGGAAGAGAAGAGAAGGTTCAGGCATTTAAGGGGGAGGTTAGAATAGAGTAAGAAAGTGCGAGAGAAAATGGTGTCCATAAACAAAATGAGAGAGAGAAAGGGATTGGAGACATTAGAAAGAATTAGAAGTGATTTTTATAATGGAGTGTATTAAGTAAGAAACGTAGATATAAGGATTTTACAATAAAAAATACATGTGAGAGATGCTGTTTAAAGTTTTATGGGTTTAAAGGTCGCTCATGAATGGCAGAGGCATGGAACAGTGACATTGCCCTAGCAAGCAGGACAATGCCCTAGAGACTGGTCATATATACATATGATCAGTGCCCAAGCCTCCTCTCCACCTAAGCAAGGACCAAGGAGGGACAGGCGATGGCTGCTGATGACAGCAGATAGACCTATAGAATCCCCAAACACCCCATCCTTAGCTCACAAGGATGGTGAGGTTGCGGCGACTAAAGAATATAGGCTAACGAGTTTGAGTGGGTCTCGAACCGCAGTCTGGCGATCACTAGTCAGAGACGTTACCACGTAAGCCACCACAACCCTGGTTGAAGGTTTACTGAAAGTGAAAGATGAAAATGATACATAGGAAAGAGATGTATGAATGGGTAAGGTTAGTGTAAAGTTAGTGCTTATTGAAGTAATTTTTGAGGGTGTACGAAAGTCGATTAGGAGGATGAAGGACGGAAAGACATCAGGAGTACTTTGGACTCAGGGCAGAGATGATAGCGGGTGTGAATAGCTGACCAGGATGTAAGAGGTATGTTCGGCACAAGGAAAAGTTCCAAAATGATAAGTGAGGAGAATGATTATCGTATAAAGATAATTATAAAAAGGGTAACTATTGAATATAGGGGCATAGTGTACCAATGTAAGCATGTATGGATACTGATTGAGAAATTAAAACAGGTGACTGGAGAATAGATGTAGGGATACGATACTATATGAAGAGTTTATTATGAGACATTTGTGTAAGGAGATTGATTTTTTTTTTTTTTTTTTTTTTTTTTTTTTACAAACAATACCCCTTTTTCAAATGTCTACTCATAATACATAAAATAAAAAGACATCTGAACTGTTCCTAGCATACGATAAGAAAGGTTTAGAAACATTAAAGAATAGAAAAGATGATATCCAGTTGATTTTGACTAGTCAAAGTCCAATGCATTTAAAGATGTGTCGGTCTTTCTCCATTCGAATGGCTTATGCGACTTGAATAAGTGTGTCAAGTTCCATTTTCTAGTCTCGCATCAATTCTGATGGTCACAATATTCTGTAGTCGCTAGTTTTATTCGTGTTCTCGCATCAAAGTCACTGTTGGAAACAACGGTTTGTTTACGTCTCATTTGACATGCGCTCACTCGACCGGAATACGACGGTTGTGCGCAGCCTGTTTGCTTGAACATTCGGACACCAAACTTTTGTTGGCGTTTGAAAATCTTAGTAGAAAATCTATGGAGATGTAAAAGAAATTATTTACATTCATATATATATATGTGTATATATATATATATATATATATATATATTATATATATATTATATATATATATATATATATATATATATATATATATATATACTTCATGTATTTGCTATTTTTTATGTAAATAAATTATCACATTGAATAGTTTTGAAGTTTTCAAATTCCAGTTTGTAAGAAGAAAAGTAACTGGGCAGATTAAAATATTTCAGACGGTTTATAGCCGTGTATTTTTTTTCATTTTTATTTTCTATAATACCTTATGTGTAGAATCAAAAAGTATGTACATCATACACTGTTGAAAATTTACCGTATAAAAAAACGGTAAAAATCCTGGAATAAATGTTAGCAGATATTTACTGTTTAAAAAAAAAAACGGATATATTGACGTAAAGGAGTGATATTACAGTCACCAACCCGTAAAAGATAATAACAAACTAGATAAAATTACAGTCGCTGTATTTTACTGAAATACGGCTAAGAACAGTATATTTTAACGGAGAATTTCCGATTAAAATTGCGGTTATTTTAACAGTGTACTTCATCTTTTCGAGAGTGTAAATAAGGAATAGTAAAAGCGTATATTGCAAAATCTAAATACAAAGAAAATTTAAGTGGTTGTGGATAACGAAATCCCAGTGACCCGTAGCATGGAGAAACCTGGTTCCTTTCGTAAGTTGAATTAGTTTGCATATGATCACTTTCAGCTATTCTCCGTTCCTCTCAGCCCATTAGTAGGTATACCAAGGCACCAGCCTCCCATTAAGATACTACCGCTAGAGAGTTATTGGGTTCTTTGACTAGCTAAACAGTATCACATTGGATCCCTCTCTCTATAGTCCATTTCTTTTAGCGATGCATATTTGCACCGACTCGCGGCGGTGCCCTTTTAGCTCGGAAAATTTCCCTGATCGCTGATTGGTTAGAATTATCTCGTCCAACCAATCAGCGATCAGGAAACTTTTCCGAGCTAAAAGGGCACCGCTGCGAGTCGGTGCAAATCTACATCGCTAAAAGAAATGGACTATAGTTACAGCTCATTTCATTTTTGCTGACACATACACAGAATAGTCTGGCCTATTCTTTACTGAGTCTCCTCTTTCCTCATACACTTAGCAACACTAATAAATTACCAAACAATTCTTCTTCTCTAAAGAAGTTAACCACTGCACTATAATTGTTCAGTGGCTACTTTCCGATTGATAAGGGTAGAAGACTCTCTAGCTATGGTCAGCAGCTCTTCTGGAGAGGGACACCCAAAATCAAACCATTATTCTATATTCTTAGGTAGTGCCATAGCCTGTGTACCATGGTCTTCCACTGTTTTGGGTTAGAGTTCTCCTGTTTGAGGGTACACTCGAGCACACTATTCTGTCTTGTTTCGCTTCCTCTTGTTGTTTTCAAGTTTTTATAGTTTACATATGAAAGACTCATTTTAATGTTATTATTGTTCTCAATTTCTCTGGTATTTTCTCCGTATTTCCTTTCCTCACTTGGCTATTTTCCCTGTTGAAGCCCTTGGGCTTATAGCATCCCGCATTTTCCAACTAGGGTTGTAGCCTAGCTATTAATAATAACAATAACAATAATAATAACTGTTAACATTCATTCGAATTAGTTTTTGTTGTGTTAATAACGAATTCATGTTGATTATTTCTCTTTTGGTTGAGTTATTTTGAAATCTAAAAGCCAATTATCATTATCATTATCATTATCATTATCATTATCATTATCATTGTTATTGTTATTGTTATTGTTACTACTACTACTAAGTACAACCTTAGTTGAAAAGCAAGATGTTATAAACCTAAGGGCTCCAACAGGAAAAAATAGCCCAGTGAGGAAAAGAAATAAGGAAATAAATGAACTACTGTACATGAAAAGCAATGGACTATTATTATTATTATTATTATTATTATTATTATTATTATTATTATTATTATTATTATTTTCTTTTATTATTATTATTATTATCATCATTATTACTATTATCATTATCATTATCATTATCATTATTATCATTATCGTCCCACAACGTTTTAACAACATCCACCCATTACTTTCTCAAGACCTCTGACGTCACTCCTTCAGGAACATGGCAAATAGCCGTGACGTCATAATCATCTTTCACACTCAACTAGGTATCCTCCTGCCTACGTACTGAAATACTGTATGTGGTTTAATCAAACCATGAAAACATTTAATCCTTCTTAGTAACTGATGTAACTAGGTGAGTCTTCTTAGCATCATGATTACATTTTTACGAAATAGGTTACAAAGTTTATATATGAACGATTTATTTCAGTTTTGTTATTATTGCTCTTTAAATTTTCTTGTAGTTTATTTCCTTATTTCCTTTCCTTACTGGGCTATCTTCCCTGTTGGAGCTCTTGAGCTAATAGCATCCTGTTTTTCAAACTAGGGATGTAGTTTAGCTAATAATAATAATAATAATAATAATAATAATAATAATAATAATAATAATAATAATAATAATAATAATAATAATAATAATAATGGGTAACATGGTGACTAAACAAATGATGTCTGGTGTTCCCCAGGGTTGTGTTCTTGGTCCATTACTTTTCATACTTGACCTAGATAACATGCTTTTTCCATATGTAGAGGGTGCTTACAAAAACATGTATATCATAAGAATAATGGCCACGCGTGAAGCAAGAATAAACGGAGAGAAAAATGCAACAAGCCTAAAATAACAAATAAACATCACGAGCAACAACAAATACACTGAATAGACTGGTATATTTTTTACATATTCTCCTCTGTCCTAATACACCTGACAACATATTCTGCACTGTAATTTATCAGTGGCTTCTTTCGTTTTGGTAAGGGTAGAAGAGACCCTTTAGCTATGGTAAGCAGGTCTTCTTGGAGGACACTCCAGAATCAAACCATTGTTCTTTAGTCTTGGGTAGTGCCATAGCCTCTGTACCATGGTCTTCCACTGTCTTTTGTTAGTTCTCTTGCTGGAGGGTACACTATGGCACACTATTCTATATTATTTCTGTTCCTCTTGTTTTTCTTCAAGTTTTTATAGTTTATATAGGAAATAATTATTTTGATGTTACTATTTTTAAGATATTTTATTTTTCTTTGTTTCCTTTTCCTGTTGGAGCCCCTGGGCTTTTAGCATCCTTTTTCTTTTTTTTAAATAGGGTTTTAGCTTAGCTATTAATAATAATAATAATAATAATAATAATAATAACAACAACACTATGGCACTAATTCATAGCACAATAATGTTGCGTCATAGTCATTAGATGACCTGAAGAAAGAAAGAGGGAGTGGTTGATACGGAAGACAGCGAGGGGCAGTCCGGCATAACAGCTGCAGGCGATAAAGGTGGTGATGAAAGGTGATGATAGAGCTGTTACAAGGTGACCATAATGGGCACTTCTGGGCGATGGTCAAAGTCACAATTACCTTTGCTCTAAAAAAAAAAAAAAAAAAAAATACAAAAAAAAAATACAAAAAAAAAAAAAAAAAAAAAAAGATATGACCTCTATCTGATTTATTGATTACGGAAACCATAGATATACAGAGGAAAGGACTCTCTGAGTCGGAATACTTAAAATTTCTTCATTAGTGAACATGTTAGGAATCAAACTGAACCACTAAATGTATATACAATAAATGTCCGTGTTAAAATACATATTTTACTCCAAAAATTTCATGTTCAAACTTTAGATTGACAGAAGTACATGAGCTATGTGAAATTTGAGCTCAGATTTTGATTCCTTGGGGGTAAAAAAATCCCTACAAAGCGCTTTTACTTTGTATTGGTTGTAGATTTATGGCAAAATGAAATATCGAGTGGCGGCCATATTGAATTTTGCCAATATGGCGACCCCAGTGAATATCGTCTTTGGCGTCCTCAAGAAATTGGTTAAATTTGACATCATCTACATCTGTGCCGAATTTCATGCTTGTAGACAAATTTGAACGATGGTCCCCCTAAGGGACTGGGCTCTTAGAGGATTTGCGTTTAGCCATGATCAGCAAAGCTGTACTAGTTAGGGACACCCATACTGGGTTGGTTTGTTATGAGTGATCAGGTTAAAGTCTCCCACTGTTACCAATTGACACTGGCCAGCGTGGTGATGTAAACTAACCAAGCCTCAGAGATGAATAAAGATAAGTCTGAGGTCTTTGTCCTGCAGTAAAAACGGCTGCATTTGTTTTTGTTATTGTTGTTGAAGTAACTTTAGGTGGTCACATTGATGTAATATGAAATAAATCAAACGAGAAAGGGATCCAATTTGGATTTTGAAAAGTTTGTGGAACAAGGATTTTCTTATCTTTATTTATTAGTTTTATCTACTGTAAAGTTAAAAATAATAATAATATTACCAGCCAAGCTACAACCCTAGCTGGAAAAGCAAGATGCTATAATTCCAAGGGCTCCAACAAGGAAAAATAGCCCAGCAAGAAAAGGAAATAAGGAAATAAATAAATGATGAGAACAAACTAACAATAAATAATTCTAAAGAACAGTAACAACGTCAACTATAAAAAGACTTTTATGCCAGCCTGTTCAACATAAAAAAAATTGCTACAAAATAGTATTTAGTATTAAGTCTGCTCAAGGAAAACATGAAAGAAAATAGTCATCTTATAG
>NC_090732.1:166221714-166229214 GCF_036898095.1 Palaemon carinicauda | reverse complement strand
AATGCTAGGCGAACGCTTTACCACTGTACTAGCCAAGATTCTTGGGTAGAATGTGTCGTACAATACTAATTGGTATTTTTAGATTTATTTCAGAAGCAGGTATTCCGAAAGCTATTTAACTTCTATGCTGACCTGTTGTTTTTTATTGTTTTAGATTTAATTTTCTTTAAAAATTTGTTCATAATTAATCGGTGGCTATCACTTTTGACATCAGGATTGCAGAAAACCTAAAATCAGTCAGTCAATCAATTATAATGCAAGCAGATTTTTAGAAATCATTCGTGCAAAATCCTCTTGTGAATGTGATATTATTTTCTTATAAAAATGATTGACAACAGAAGTATTTACGCTCTGAAACTTATAAACAATTATATCTTCGCTATATTATAAAGAGCAAGTATCTGGCTATAAACATATAGTATATATATATATATATATATATATATATATATATATATATATATATATATATATATATATGTATGTATATATACATACAGTATATATATATATATATATATATATATATATATATATATATATACATATATATATATATATATATGTATGTATATATACATACAGTATATATATATATATATATATATATATATATATATATATATATATATATATATATATATATATATATATATATATATATATTACCGGTCACGTGTCTGCTCTCCCGTCCCTTGCGTAAGGGTGAGAGGAAGTAGTCATACTCTAGTGAGAGGAAGGTTCGTGTGCGTGCATATCTATCTAATTATCTAGCCATAATTAGGATGGGTGGCATACGATAGTGCTCATATAGTTGCCTTCATTGTCGCAATAACTTTCTCTACACATCGGCTGGTATTTATAATTGCAAATGAAAGATATGGCAATTACAGCTAATGTACGTTTTAAGGCCACTCATGAATGGCAGAGGCAAGGAACAGTGACATTGCCCTATTGAGCAGGACAATGCCCTAGAGACTGACCATATATACATATGATCAGCGCCTAAGCTCCCTATACACCCAAGCTAGGACTAAGGAGGGCAAGGAAATGGCTGCCGATGACTCAACAGATAGACCTCTAGGCTCCCCCCCAAACACCCCATCCATAGCTCACAAGGACAGTGAAGTCGCAGCGATCAAAGGAACTAACGAGTTTGAGCGGGACTCTTGAACCTCAGTCTGGCTTTCACCAGGCAAGGACGCTACCACCTGGCCACCACTTGTTTTTTTCCTTTAGGTTGAAGTAGTATAACTGTCCACTTCGCTCTACTTTCAGAATTGGTAATTTAAGTGGTAATCACATTTGGGCACACCTGAAATCAGTGTTGATGGATGAGCAATTTTTTTTTTTTTTTTTTTTTTTTTTTACCTTCTTGAAACAGGTAGGCGAAGGATTCAGGAAACAGAGAGGAATGCAGAGATTACAGGGTGTCTCAAAGTATTGCCTCCGTATACCCAGGGGTTATCAAAACAGGTTTTGCGGGCTATCGAAAAAAAAGGCACCCTGTAAAATATTACATTTAAAGTTGGTTTTCTCGATTCAAATCGTGGTGTGGCCTCAAAATTTATTATCTGATATTGATTTTTTTTTTTTTTGTATATTAGGATTTACTCTTCATTCATTTTTTTTTTACTTATTAGGAAATAAAAAAGAGAGATGTAAAATGAATGTGGTATAAAATCTATCATCTGTTATTGATTTTCTTTTATATTAGTTGTACTTCATTCTTTTTTTTTCTACTCAATAGGAAATAAATAAAAAGAGATGTATAATTAAGGTGGCTTAAAATTTATCATCTTATATTGATTTTTTTTTTATTTTTTTTTTTTTTTTTTGCTTTTGTATATTAAGAGTTGTACTTCATTCATCTTTTTACTCAATATGAAATTAATAGAACAAAAAGATTTAATTAAGGTGATTTTCTGGATTTAAACCGTGGTATAAGGTCAAATTTATCTTATTCTTTTTTTTTTATATCAAGAGTTGTACTTCAATCATTGATTTACTCAATATAAAATATAAAAAAGATTGTACTTAATTTGTTTAATTACTCAATATAAAATAAAAAGAGCCCATGCAATTCAGTTATTTGTTTATAACAATCTTGTCTGATCTTTTCTAATTAAAATTAAAAGCTAAAAGCTGGAAGTAGATGGCTGATATTGGAGATGGGGTACAAGGTTAAACTTAGAGTAGAACTTTACGGGTATCGGATTTGAAAAACTTATTCTATACTGTGTATTGTATGAAGGACAAATTAAAGTAGACGAATATTTTTTCAGTCTTTTCCTATACTTTTCAAGTGAAACATGAAACTGAATAAATCAAATTAGACCTTTTTGTTAGCTCTTCACTCTAGGATTAAAAAAAACAGTATTCTTTCTTTTTTTTTTTTTAGATTTGATTTAATTCCATAGGCAAAAGGCATAGGGTATATTAGGAATGTGTAACTATCTTTTCATTACACTTGTTATGAATGTGTGTCCCCCTAAGGGTAGTGGTAGCCTATTGGAAAAGTCCCTGCTTGGCGATCTCCCCGATTGTGGTTCGAGACATCCCCTCAAGATCTATAGTTTCCTGTAGTGTTTGCAACCTCATCATCCTTGCTAGCTAAGGATGGGGGCTTTTGATGGAGCCTGTAGGTCTACCTGCTGAGTCATGAGCAGTCATTACCTGGCCCTCCCTGGTCTTAGCTTGAGTGGAGAGGGGACTTGGCCATATGCATACTGTATATAGTCAGGGTCCAGGGCATTGTCTTCCTAGCTAGGGCAATGTCACTGTGCCTTGCCTCTACCATTCATGAACGGCTTTTAAAGCCTTCAAATGGTATAGTGTATGTTAATTAAGAACGGGTACCTTTTATTCATTACTCCTGTTATGAATGGTTTTCACCAAGACCCAAGTGCTGGCACACTTAATAACTGTAATCTATTTTCTATAAATAGAAGTCCAGGCTTAAATGATTTCACTTATATTGTAATCCCAACAGCGAAGTGCAGGACCCCACTGAAGAAACTCCCTGACATGATTGGCGTTCCACAATAATACAATTCCTTAATATCGCAAGAGGGTCTGCCCTCTCTTTTATTCTTCTCCTGTACTTCTCTTTCTCCCTATGTCCTTAATCTTTCCCATCCCGAGTACTTGCCTTTGAGCTATAAATTGGATTGTATCCAGGGGTACTCTTCCTTTCCCCATATTCCCCACTTCCCTATTCTTATTATTGTTGTTGTTGTTGATTGGCGTGCCCTCAACAGAGCTAGATCTGGAATGACCAGATCAAATGCGGCCTTAAAAATGACCACTCCCAAGAATGTGAAGAAAATACCCAGTACATCAATCATATTCTCCGATCATGCCCACTATCTCATAATTTGGACAACTCTGACGTCATTAGTGTCAATGAAAGAACGCTTCAATGGTTAACCACCTAGGGGGTAGACGCACCGTCAAAAAGCCCCTGTCCGGAGAGAAGCTCCGGGCAATCTAAAGAAGAAGAAGAAGCTTCAATGGTTAGCTGTTTGGCTTGGTAAGCTATGAATGAATCACGGCAGATATAGGAAGATGATAGAAAGATCTTTTTTCGTGTCTTCTGCTCATTTCAGTGTTTATGATAGAGAATCGATGAACTCCGTTTCTTCTACTTATAATCACGACCGAAAAAGCTTTATTCTATTATTAACATGAGTTTATATTTTACCCATCCTGATGCTCTTTTAAGATAAAGTCAAACCATATTTTTCCTTTTAGTGAAACTATTAACTATTTGGTTGCCTATTGTTTTTTTCTTGTTTTTTTTTTTAGTTATTCGGAAAGCTTTGTTCAAACATGAGTATTAATAATGTTACTTCATTGGCTATATGTGGATGTAGTAGCTCTTACCTTACTAATTAATACGTTATTTATATAACTCCAGTTGTATGTATCATTTCTCTTTTTTCTGTCAGTAAAATGTAACCACCTGTTCCCTAATTTACAGTAAGGCTTTTAGTAAGGACAGGGTACTTGTGACGATCTCATTTCAGTTCCCACTTCTACATAGAAATCGTTGATCTCTTGTCAATCCGTTCCTACGATTGAGCTTAATTTGAGTGTTGTGTTTAATTGTCGTAATCATGGGACCATTATTTTCAAAGCTAGACAAAAGGGAGTTTGTGGAAAATTTCCCTGTTTAAAGGTTTAAAGACCGCCTATGAATGGTAGAGGCAAGGGACAGTGACATTGCCCCATCAAGCAGAACAATTGCCTAGAGACTGACCATATTACATATGATCAGCGCCCAAGATCCCCTCTCCACCAGAGCTAAGACCAAGGAGGGTCAGGCAATGTCTGCTGATGACAAAGCAGATAGACCTATACTGTAGGCTTTCCCAAACCCCGCTCCTTAGCTCACAAGGACAGTGAGGTTGCAGGGACCAAAGGAACTTACGAATTTGAGGGGCCTCGAACCCCAGTCAGGCAATCACTAGGCAAGGACAATACCACCAGGCCACCACAACTGGTTGAGCTTCATTTGAGTGTCATGTTTAGCTATCGTAATCATGAGTCAATTATCTTTTAAACCTAGACAAATTGGAATTTGTGAAACATTTACCTGTGTTATTATTGCATTTTTAACAAATGGATTGAAAAGGATAGCTGATGTTTTCATGGGTAGTCTTGGCTATATTAAGGCTTTCAAGAAGAAACTGTAGACTATCTTGTTCTCTTTAAGTGCTTCGATAATGTGGATTTGACATTAAACATGCAATACGCCGTGAAACGCAAAATACCTAAGTTTGTGTACGATAAACTTATCTAGTAGGTCCTGTAGTGCGTAGGGTTCCCCTGCGTGATAGGACCAGGAAAGCAGAAAAAAGTAAGTGCTATTAATGTTAATTTGAAATATATGTAACCTGACCTTGAAAACAAGCTTTTTCATTATTATTATTATTATTATTATTATTATTATTATTATTATTATTATTATTATTATTATTATTATTGTTGTTGTTGTTGTTGTTTCTTAATAGAATCTATCCTCATAGTTTAAGGTTTAAAGGCCGATCATGAATGGCAAAGGCAATGGACAGTGACAATGCTCTGGCTAGTAGGACAATGACCTAGAATCACCATATTTACATATGATGAGCGCCCAAGCTCCCTCTCAACCCAAGCACGGACTAGGGAAGGCCAGACAATGGCTCCTGATGACTCAGCAGGTAGACCTATAGGCTCCTCCAAACATCATATCATTAGCTCAGAGGATGGTGAGGTTGCAGACACTACAAGAGACTATTGCATTTGAGCGTGGCTCGAATCCCAGTCCAGCAAGTGCTAGGCAGGGACGTTTCCGATATCATTACGTGTCATTTGTTATTTAAGGTTACCTTACGAAAACCCTGTTTGGCCTATCGCCTTCTTCAGTTGCTCAAATAAACAATAGAAACTTTTAAAATCTTCAAAGATTTTTGGAGACTCGCCCATCCTTAGGGTACGTTTATAATCTTTTTAATCTGACATGTTTTGCATAATAATCCTTTGCTTAGTTTTTATCAGCTGCTCCCATATCCTACAGCATTTGCCACTTTTTTATCCTAGATCTTCGTATTAATTTCTGGAAAAGTTTTTTTTTATTTACTCACTGTTTTTTGTGATTTTTTTTCCATTATTACAGGTATCCCTTGGATTCAACTCTCGCATTTTCTTTTGCGAGGTTCAATGTTTTTTAAAAAGTTATATTCTTGTAACCCCATTATAGGATGATGTTCCGAAACTTTCATTTGAAATGTTGGAGATATAGAAGGAAGCTCAAACTTGATGCAAATATACTTTTTCTTGTTGAACGGGTTCACATATGCATCATTCTTCGGTTAATTTGTTTTATTTGTTTTTACTTTCCCATTTATCTTACTTGTTTTTTTTTTCCTTTCATATTTATTTCATCTTTTTGTCTGTATTTATCTTTTTGTACTAAGGCGCTTTCTTTTAAGCTTTTAGCTGCTTCTCTAACTACTGAACTGTTTCAGATTGGACCATAATAATAATGATGAAAGTTTTGTTAGAAATAATGGTTGCCTTAGTTGCATTGATCGTATACTCTGTCTTCTCAATGACTCTTATTATCTTTATTTCAAGATTACTGCACAAAGTCAGTAAACTGGAAATAAGAAGGCACACGTCTGAAAATAACTAAAGAAAAGCTTGCTATATTTATGTCTTTCTATAGATCAGCAAAATGGCATTCTACGAAGCCAAACATGCAATAAGATTATTTTTATCTCAATTTCAAATTCCGTAAGCATTTATATAAATTACAGTAATTTGTCATTTTGAATGAAAAGGAAAAAAGTTGTCGAAAACCTTTCTAAGTTTTCAGCTCCAATACTTGATGTGCGGCCACTGAGAGTACTAGGAGTCTAGGTGGCCGAGTTGGATGTCCATTATCTAAAATTTACTAAGACGGCTTCTATGCCCATCTCTTGCGAAAATTACAGCTTAGCAAGAGTTGCCTATTCCCTGATTATTACTTTAGAGCTAATAGCTGGTTATTCCTATTAGGAAAAATGTCGAAATGAGGTTAAATGATGAGTAACGGCGAGTTAGCCCGCTGAAATGGGCTCTGGCATATTGCGGCCAGAAGTAAGATACGAGATCCACTTTTTTTAGATTATATTTAGATATTACCATCATTTTCGCTACCTTTGCTGATTCTGCCTTCGTTGCAGGTAGCTATCTCTACCTGGGGCCGGTTTTGTTAATTCATATTATCTATTTCAGTTCCCTTTTTGTTGTTCAGTCCGAATTCTTTATCTTTACTTCTCAGGAGACTAATTTCCAAGTGCTTTTCGCAGTTAGTAACACGAGGAAAACCATTAGGGGTCTCTCTCTCTCTCTCTCTCTCTCTCTCTCTCTCTCTCTCTCTCTCTCTCTCTCTCTCTCTCTCTCTCTCAGAGACATGCACACACAAATCTCTCTCTCTCTCTCTCTCTCTCTCTCTCTCTCTCTCTCTCTCTCTCCTCTCTCTCTCTCTCTCATAGAGACATGCACATAAACTTTCACACACTCATAACTACACAAAATACCATCACAAATTTAGATACATCTTATCATAATGTTTTAAACTGTCATGTCACTAAAACCAACGCATTAAAAACTAGAAATCCGCTTCATCCTAATGCATTTTATTCACTTAATCGTACTTAATAAACCAAAAGAACTTACTTTACTTTACTTTACTTCGATGGCTGCTTTTCCGGTCCCATACAGCAGGGGAACCCCACTCTCTACATGACCTCCACTGTCGTTTTACCTTGCTGGTTCACAGTATTTATCTTTTCAAGTCACATAATGTTCATTTACTGTTAAATCGTCACTGTCAAAAGACTCATGAAATAAGAAAGTCTTCAGTTTCCTCTTGAAAGCCTTAATGTCTTCAATCATTCGAATGTTTCGTGGGAGCTTATTATATAGCCTCGGGGCCGCATATTTAAAGGTCTGGAGCCCAAAGTGGACATA
>NC_090732.1:166184214-166214214 GCF_036898095.1 Palaemon carinicauda | reverse complement strand
ATTTTAATTCAAAATTCTCCGTAAAAATTATACCGTTCTCAGCCGTATTTCAGTAAAATACAGGCGACCGTAATTTTCCCCTACTTAGTTATTATCTTTTACATATTTGTGACCGTAATATCACTCCTTTACGTCAATATATCCATTTTTAAAACGGTAAATATCTAGAAACAATTATGCCTAGATTTTTACTGTTCTTTACGGCAAAATTTAAACAGTAAAATACAAGCGACCGTAATTTTACCTTACTTTGTTATTATCTTTTACAGATTGGTGACCGTAATATCACTCCTTTACGTCAATACATCCGTTTTTAAAACGGTAAATATCTATACTCAATTTATTTTAATGAGGCAAATTTGCAGTGACTCGCAGCGGTGCCCTTTTAGCTCGGAAAAGTTTCCTGGCATCTGATTGGTGAGAATTATCTTGCCCAACCAATCAGCGATCAGGAAACTTCTCCGAGCAAAAAGGGCACCCCTGTGAGTCGGTGCAAATCTGCCTCGCTAAAAAGAATTGACTATAGTTATTATCTTTTACAGTTTGGTCACCGTATTATCACTCCTTTACGTCAATATATCTTTTTTTTAACGGTAAACATCTAGCAACAATTGTGCCAGGATTTTTACCGTTCTTTACGGCAAATATTCAACAGTGTTACCTGGTAACCCTTTTTCAGGCCAAAAAAAAACCCTCCAAATTTGGCCTTTTCCGTGCTAGGTACCTAAATTTGGCCTTTTTTAAATTGGTTGTCCTTAAATGCTATATTTTCGGCCTTTTTCTTCTATTAGGTTGGCCTTTTAAAGCTGCAGTTTATCAGAAGTTGACCTTTTCTCATTTGGGAAGAGTGGCAATCCTGTACTGAGAACACAATACAATATAATTCTTCTCCACTCAAGGGATTAACTACTGCACTGTAATTGTTCAGTGGCTACTTTCCTCTTGGTAAGGATAGAAGAGACTCTTTAGCTATGGTAAGCAGCTCTTCTAGGAGAAGGACACTCCAAAATCAAACCATTGTTATCTAGTCTTGGGTTGTGCCATAGCCTCTGTACCATGGTCTTCCACTGTCTTGGGTTAGAGTTCTCTCGCTTGAGGGTACACTCGGGCACACTATTCTATCTACTTTTTCTTCCTCATGTTTTGTTAAAGTGTTTATAGTTTATATAGGAAATATTTATTTTAATGCTGTTACTGTTCTTAAAATATTTTATTTTTCCTTGTTTCCTTTCCTCACTGGGCTATTTTCCCTGTTGGAGCCCCTGGGCTTATAGCACTGCTTTTTCAACTAAGGTTGTAGCTTAGCAAATAATAATAATAATAATAATAATACACATCTCAACAACATGTGTTGATTCAAGACGCGTTGGGTTCGAATCTCATGATGTTATCTCGCCATGGTAAATGAGAGAGATGATAAATGGACCGGTCATTTGCTTTTGTTCGCTCGTAGCACTGGATAAAATTTATCTTCAGTGGATGTCCACCACAAATAAATCAAGTTTGATCAATAACCTTTGGATATTGCGTTAGATTTACAATTGTTATTATTATTATTATTATTATTATTATTATTATTATTATTATTATTATTATTTGATGATGATGATGATGATGATGATGATTATTATTATAATTACTATTATTATTGTTGTTATTATTATCATTATTGTTGTTGTTGTTGTTATTGTTATTATTATTATTATTATTATTATTATTGTTATTGTTATTATTATTATTATTATTATTATTATTATTATTATTATGATGATGATGATATTATTATTATCATTTTTATGATGATGATGAGGATGATGATGATGATGATTATTATTATTATCATTATTATTATTATTATTAGCTGAGCCACAACCCTAGTTGGAAAAGCAAGGGCCAAGGGCTCCAACAGGGAAAAATACCCCAGTGAGGAAAGAAAACCATTAAATAAACTGTAAGAGAAGTAATGAACAATTAAAATGAGATATTTTAAGCTCAGTAGCAACATTAAATTAGATCTTTCATATATAAACTATTAAAACTTCCAAAAAAAGAAACAAGAGGAAGAGAAATAAGATAGAATAGTGTTCCGGAGTCTACCCTCAAGCAATTTGTGGAGGCAGTTATGTAAGATAGGCAATAGAAGACTTAAGTTCCATCAACAACCTTCGAAAATTAAATTGGATTTCAAATTTGTATTAAAGTTGTAGAAATCATTTAGTAAGATAGGGAATATAATTTATTATTATTATTATTATTATTATTATTATTATTATTATTATTATTATTATTATTATTATTATTATTTTTATTGTTATTATTATTATTATTATTATTATTATTATTATTACTAGCTAACCCGTAACCTTAGTTAGGAAAGCAAGATTTTTAGCTATAAGCCAAAGGGCTCTAACAGGGTAAAATAGCCAGGTGTTGAAAGGAAATAAGGAAATAAATAATCGATATTATTATTATTATTATTATTACAAGCCAAGCTATAACTGCAATTGGAAAAGCAAGATGCTATAAGTCCAAGGGCTCCAGCAAGGAAAAATAGCTCAGTGAGGAAAGGAAATAAGGAAATAAATGATCATCATTATTATTATTATTATTATTATTATTATTATTATTATTATTATTATTATTATTCGCTAAGCTACAACCCTAGTTGGAAAAGCAAGATGCTATAAGCCCAAGTGCTCCAGCAAGGAAAAATAGCCCAGTGAGAAAAGGAAATAAGGAAATAAATAATCATTATTATTATTATTATTATTATTATTATTATTATTATTATTATTATTATTACTAGCCAAGTTATAACCCTAGTTGGAAAAGCAAGATGCCAAGAGCCCAAGGGCTCCAACGGGGAAAAATAGCCCAGTAAGGAAAGGAAATAAGGAAAGAAATAAACGATATTATTATTATTATTATTATTATCATTATTATTATTACTAGCCAACCTATAACCCTATTTAGAAAAGCAAGATGCTATAAACCCCAGGGCTCCAACAGAGAAAAATAGCCCCGTGAGGAAAGAAAACAAGGAAATGAGTAAACTGCAAGAGAAGTAATAAACAATTAAAATGAAATATTTTAAGAACAGTAACAGAACTAAATTAAATCTTTTATATATAAACTATAAAAACTTCAAAACAAACAAGAGGAAGAGAAATAAGACAGGAAGATGCTTTATTTGAACAAATAGAACAAATGAACACAAAAAGAACAATAATGTTATGAGAGGACTAATCAAAAATCTCCTCACGTTCTAACCTCTTTCATAATGGAGGCTAATCTGCTGTGCTGTAATTACTGTATAAGAATTTCTCCTTCTTTTTCCTCCTTCAACAGAAAGGGCGCATAACTAGTTTTCTGTCGTGAAAGTATTTTCACTCTTATTAACTTCACTATTCATCTCCCCTATATAATAATGAGTAAGTGTCTTGATATATATATATATATATATATATATATATATATATATATATGTATATATATGTATATATATATATACATATATATATATATATATATATATATATATATATATACTGTATATATATGTATATATATATATATATATATATACATATATATAAATGTATATATATATATACATATATATATAAATGTATATATATATATGCATATATATAATTATTTATATATATATATATATATATATATATATATATATATATATATATATATATATATATATATATAAATGTATATATATATAATTATATATATATATATATATGTGTGTGTATATATATAATTATATATATATGTATATATATAATTATATTTATATATATATATAAATATATATATATATATATATATATATATATATATATATATATATATATATATATATATATATATATATAAAACGCTCAGCGACATTGCAAGACGTATAACTACTCGGTCTCTGGTTGAGGGGGAGAGGGAGTATTCATAAACTGGTGAGAGGAAGTTCACAGAGAGGTATTCTCAGAAACCACAGTCTCCCATAGATTGCTGAAACTGCCGTGTCGTAGTTAGGAAAGGAGGAGGGGTGGGAAGGGTTGAATCTGTGTGTGCGTGTGTGTGCATATTTATCTAAATATTTAACAGGCATTTTTAACGGGTCCCGTTCACAAGTTTATATTCCATGTCCCCAAGTTAAATGTAATTTTCCACGTTTGAATTTATGAATAAGAGGAAAATTAATTTCCTTGATGGATGGAATGTCCAGTAGGTGGCGTGCCAGTAAGTTTTGCTCGGTTGGTCTTAGGTGGTGAACAAATCATTCAGCTTCGGACGTTGGACTGAACAGACAAGCTTTTATAAAACAAACAAGAAATTAAATTGATGTTATTAAGCTTTGTGTTTGGATCAGCAAAATGTAGTTATCATGATTGTTTAAATGTAATGGTGTATGTATAAAGAGTCTAAATGCCTTGAGTAAAGACACCGTGTTTCAGCAACGTCCGAGTGCTATACGAACAGTCGTATCCAAATTCAATAAATGAGATTTAATTTGACTTGCTTTTATTTGTCCGTCCATACTGAGACATGGAGTATATACAAGAATTCAGCGACCCACTTACCTTGCCATCCTCCAAGGCCTGTTATTGTCGAAGGCTATGTATTCAGCAGTGTGTTTCTCAGTTGATCTATTTGTTTGTTTGTTTATGAGCAACTTTACACAATAACTACAGAACGGACTAGGACCAAATTTGGTAGTTATGTTGGGTATGACCCAAGGATGAATTTTTAGCATTTTGGATAAAGTACATCAAAGTACAAGTACGTAGCAGAACTGAAAATATTGTGTTATGTAAATGGCAATTTTTTTTTTTTTTTTTTTTTTTTTTTTTTTTTTTTTTTTTTTTTTTTTTTTTTTTTGAGCAACATTGAACTACGGAGCCAATTTCAACGAAACTTGGTGGACATGTGGGGTATGACCCAAGGACAAATCCATTAAATTTTAAAGACAATACATCGAAGTACACAGTGGCGTTAGGAGCAAAATAAAACTACTTTTTTTTGTGAACAACATTACACAAAATATACTTAACCAATTTCAACGAAACTTGATGGACTTGTGGAATATGACCAAAGAAAAAATCCATTAGACTTTGAGAAAAAACTATGTACACAGTGGAGTTAGGAGCAAAATAAAACCACTTTTTTGTGAACAACATTACACAAAATACACTTAACCAATTTCAACGAAACTTGATGGACTTGTGGAATATGACCAAAGAAAAAATCTATTAGACTTTGAGAAAAAATTATATCTAAGTACCAGACTGCGTGGCGTGGCGAAGGCATGTTCTCTGCTGAGTGCGCCTTTGGTTTAGCAAGGTATGTAAGTTTTTATTTACACATTGAGGTTATATGAGATTACTTTTTTATTTTACCACCTTCAATTTGTAACCTCCGTCCCAATTGGCAATCCTATTTTGCTATTGTTTCCTTTCTATTTCTTAACGTTAAATTGGTATCACACATATTTTTCGAATGCTGCCCACGGGTTACTAACATAAAATATGTTTTAATCCTCCTCCTCATCACCATCTCCTCCTACGCCTATTGACACAAATGGCCTCAGTTAGATTTCGTCAGTCGTCTCTATCTTGAGCTTTTAAATCAATACTTCTCCATTCATCATTACTACTTCACGATTCATAGTCCTCAGCCATGTAGTCCTGGGTTTTCCAACTCTTTAGTGCTCTGTGGAGCCCAGTTGAAAGTTTGGTGAACTAACCATCTCCGTCTACCCCTCACCATGATCTCATTCTTATATGCTGATTTTAGTTTTTATTTCAAGCAGCATTTTACTATCAGTTACAGTGAATTAAACTTTTACTTTCCTCTTCTTTCTACACTGTAGCCTTCAAGAATGAAGGCTAACATTTCTACAAGAACCGCTGTTTGAATTTTATGAAAATCTCTGGCATCCTTAAATTTAGATTTAATTCGTTTTATAAGTGTTTTTGCAACCGTTCTCCTCATTAGTATTTCATTTTAGATGAAGCGTTGTAAAAACTGGAATCCAGAAGTAACTAATTCATAATGAAAAACTTTTGTATTCATCTTAGTTTCCTTCAATCCTTGAACCTTTTCACTTTCTCTCTGTCTGTTTCGCAAACTCGTTTAATTACGGTTTTATGATCCATTTCATAAGGTAAAAAAAAAAGAAGAGTATCAATTATCTCTCTCTGCCTAATAATACATACATACATACATCTTAAATGTGCATTTATATATATATATATATATATATATATATATATATATATATATATATATATATATATATATATATATATATATATATATATATATATATATATATACTGTGAGGTTGTCCTTACAATACATATACATACATATGTTTATATAATTACTTATATATATATATATATATATATATATATATATATATATATATATATATATATATATATATATATATATATATATATATATATATATATATATATATATATATATATTCATACATATATAAAACCCCATAATTTTTAGTCAATTTAAACAGAAAAGTTTTAACAATGTAAATTGGAATTGGGTTAATACATTTCAAGCCTAATGGTTCAGCACCAAGGTGAAACTGGGCTGAAACTGGGGTGAAAATGGATTGAAGTGAAGCCGAGGTGAAATTGAATTGAAACAGGAGTAAAATCTTGCAGCTGCACCCTGGGAATAATTAAAAACATTGGAGGAAAAGAAGCAGAAATAGAAGCAATATAGAAACTGCAGAGATATGCAGATGAGGCCGATAAAATGATAATAACATCCCTTATTAATGCCTACCTTTAACCACATGAATGGTGCAGATGGCATTACTCCTTTACCAGATTTTTTATTTGCTATGAATCAGTTACTCATGCATTCAACAAATCTTTAATTTAACAATATCATTAAAACTCAAAGAAAAACTATTGGAATTATTTTTGTATGCCATATTGCTTAAAAATCTTACAATCTCGTGATTAGAGTTTCGTTATTGAAATACCCTACAAACTAATATCTAACTATATTATACATGAGCTAAATTGACTTACCTTGGCAACATTCTATGCGCATAAAGGGTCGAGTCGTAAAATATTTAAGTCTACGGTACAAATAGTTTTCTCTATGAACGTAAAATTCCATTTTCTATGTTAAGTACTGGTAACTAATATATAAGTGATCATAGGCTGTCATATTTAAGTAATTTTTCGGTTATCGGCAACAATATATTCTTTAAGTAGTTATTTCAACGATAGAAAATATTATATTGATTTGAATTTGTGTCACAGTCATCAAAATCTTATTCTTATTGTCCTGATATATGAAATGTTATGGTTACGTAATATTTAGAATAAAAAATTAATTATTTTAGATATTACAAGCAGTTTCGTTGATTTGATATTCGAAAAACAATGAAATAATATTCATTTAAACAGGTAGCTTACCAAAATCTTGATACAGAATTCATTCCTTATCTCGCTATCATTCTATGCTTCCTATACCAGAGCAGGATATACTCTGAGTGGATCCAGTAGGCCTACCTGAGGAAATAGGCCTACAGAGGTAATTCACAATAAGCCCTTTTGTTTAATTCTACCCAAAGGTTTATTTTATGATGCTGTTGGTCACGTGTTACAGCCAAAAAAAAAATTGTGGTGATAGGGAAGTTATTTTGTAATCTAATCAAAACTGTCATGAATCTTCCTATACAATAATGAACAAGATTCTGGCTATATATATATATATATATATATATATATATATATATATATATATATATATATATATATATATATATATATATATACACATACATACATACATACATATATATATATATATATATATATATATATATATATATATATATATATATATATATATATATATATATGTGTGTGTGTGTGTGTGTGTGTGTGTGTGTGCAAAGGAGAGAGAGAGAGAGAGAGAGAGAGAGAGAGAGAGAGAGAGAGAGAGAGAGAGAGAGAGAGAGAGTTAAAAAATCTGAAACAAAGTGGATTATGACCTATATTTTTCAGAACATATTGTAGAAGAGATAGAAAATGGATTATTGCCGTTTGAAATAGATATTGATGGGCATATATATATATATATATATATATATATATATATATATATATATATATATATATATATATATATATATATACGGTATGTAGCCTTCGTTTTTGTGTGATCTACACTTATATGTGGGAATATGGATATGTGGATTTTTATCAGAGTATCTATGCAATTGTTTGCATGCATAGAAATCCGAAAAAAAAAATCTTTGGGAAAATTCAGAAAAGTAGTTCCGAGTATTTCCTCTGTCTTGTCGTAAAACCAGTGGAGTTAAGTATGTATTTAATGTATCTTTTTTTCTATCTTTATATCATATTATTAAAGAAAGGTATGCCTGCGGTTAATAAATGATTTAAAGAAATGTTTCCATGTTCCAATATTCCTACCAAATGTATTGTTCCGCCATTGGGTGTGTCACTAAACTACCGGCTGCTGTTGAAGGGAGACCAGAACAGGAATACCTTTCCTTTCTTACGAATTTTAAGGTAATTAAGCGTTAAACATTTTTCCAGAGGTTGGTATCGTTAATTTAGATACCAGATCAGGTTTATTAAAGTATCTTTTGAGTATTTTCTAAACAGAAAAGTCGATATAGATGTAGTTTTCTATATGTAGGCCTACTTAGTTTTGAGTCTGTACCCAGGCCAAGACATTTTACCAATGGCCGAACTTCGTAGATTGAGATTCAATGTATTGCGCAAGTCTCAGTCTATTGTATAATGAATATTATTCTTAAAAGGGTTTAGAACTTAAAAAAAAAAAAAAAAAACAATTTAGAGGCCTCTGGATCAGAGGGTTCTTCAGTGTGTTTTCCCTTTACTGTATTTATATTTTTATTTCGAATTTTAAAACGAAATTGTGATTGCTAGGATTCTGAACTATGTTGACGGCAAATATGTGATTCTTTAATTCCTATCCAAATACACGAACTATTTGTCAACTTACTACCACTCATAAGTGAATTTTCCTACCTCACTTTCTAGAAGCATTTATGGAAGATGATGGTGGGAAACCCAACAGTACCCAATACTGTCCTCAGCGGGTTGTGTCCCCATTGGGCACCTACCCACTGAGGCTAAACATGTTATATAGGGAATATGCAGGGGTGACCAACACCCCTTTTTTACCTTTTTATATAGTGTAAAGTGTGTGTGGAACAATTCATTAAAATATACATGATAATATTACCGTAGCATTGCTACCATTAGCAATGCCTTTGTAACGTTGTTAAGACTGTGCATCATTGGTAACGTTGCTTATTTTAACATTCCCAGTACATACGTGAGTTTTGTGACCTGGGAACTCTTAGGTTAGGTTAGGTGTGTTTGTTAGGTTCTGTGCC
Source organism: Palaemon carinicauda (assembly GCF_036898095.1). Taxonomy (NCBI): domain Eukaryota; kingdom Metazoa; phylum Arthropoda; class Malacostraca; order Decapoda; family Palaemonidae; genus Palaemon; species Palaemon carinicauda. The sequence continues at coordinate 166,204,763 of NC_090732.1, read as the reverse complement.
CTTTTTGTACTTTTTATATATTGTGTAAAACTTGTATTGAAAAATTATTTAAAATACGTATGGAAATATCTAGCATTACTATCGCTAGTAATGTCACCGTACCATTGGTAACGCTGTGTATCATTCGTATCGTGGCTAATTTTAACGTTCTCAGTAAATACCTGAGGTTTGTGACCTGTCAACTACTAGGTTAGGTTAGTTGGGTTTGTTAGGTTCTGTACCCTTTTTGTACTATTTATATATTGTGTAACTGGTAATATTACCTTAACAATCCGAGTCATCGTTGGTAACACTGTGTATCATTGGTAACTTTGCTAATGTTATCGTTCGGCATACATTCGTGATTGAAGTTATCAGGTTATTACCAAGTATCATGTCTGACAAATGGCTCCATTGCCTGAAAGGGACATGGCAGGGGAGACCCCATTCACTAACTCAACATAACCTGGTGGGGGCATTTTCCCTATATAACACGTTTAGCCTCGGCGGCTAGGACCCACTGAGGACATGATGCCCGCTGAGGACAGTAGCACTGCGGACCCTTATCGAGAAACCGGGGTTTTGGGTGGGGAAACCAAAAAAAAGTGATTTCCAGTTATTATTATGGTAAAAAAAATGCATATATGCAAGATAACCAGTTGGAGAAATATATGGTTCATGTAAGTGGCTGGAAATTAAGGTATCGCATTGTAATTCCTTATTACTGTACTCATATTACGCCCCTGAGATGGATTTTTACTCTGCAGTGGCTCGTTTCACTAGAAAATAAAGTGTCACTACTTCTCTGTTCTTGTAAGTGGTAGCTTACATAGATGTACTACACATGCCATTCCATAGCTCACTACTGAAATAATATAATTACCTGCAATTTAAATCACATATCTCATGATTTTTGCTCTGCCGTGGCTCGCTTCACTCCCAAATAAACATACATACTACTCCTCTGTTCTGGCAAGTGGTAGCTTACAAAGATGTGCTGCTCACATCCCCATAGATCATTATTAATATATCATAATTACCTGTGATTTAAATAGCATTCCTCAAATGACAGTTGCTTTGCCGTGGCTCGCTTCACTCCCAAATAAACATAGTCTCACTACTATTCAGTTTTGACAAGTGGTAGCTTTTATGAATGTGCTGAACAAGCCATCGCTATAGGTCACTATTAATGTATCATAATTACCTGTAATTCAAATTGCATTCCGCATATTAATTTTGCTCCGTCGTGGCTCTCACTTCACTACCAAATAAACATAGTCTCACTACTCTAATGTCCTGGCAAGTGGTAGCTTACATATATGTGCTGTACATTCCATCCCCATAGGTCAATATTAATGTATCATAATCTCCTGTAATTCAAATTGCATTCCGCAAATTAATTTTGCTCTGCTGAGGCTCGCTTCACTACCAAATAAACATAGTTTCATCTCTCCTTTGTTCTGGCAAGTGGTATCTTGCATAGATGTGCTGCACATGCCATCCTCATAGGTCCCCCTAATGTATCATAATTACTTGCTATTCAAATTGCATTGCTCAAATGAATTTTGCTCCGCCGTGGCTCGCTTTACTACCAAATAGACAGTCTCACTGCTCCTCTGTTCTGGCAAGTGGTAGCTTACATATATGTGCTGTACATGCCATCCCCATAGATCACTATTAATGAATCATAATTACCTGTAATTTAAATAGCATTCCTCAAATGATTTTTGCTCACGCGGTGGCTTGCTTCTCACACACACATTATCTCACTGTTCTCTTATGTTCTGGCACATGGATAAGTTAAGTTGTGATCATTAGTAATGTGGATCATTGTTTTGGGGATATTTTTCACTTTCAGATGAGCAACAATAGCCACATACTGAACTAGGAGCTTTTTCAACTTGATCAATTACCGAAATAGACAAAATTACCCTAAATTTCGAAATGAATTGTACTTCCCATTTGGAGACGTCTTGTGCTGTTATTCATACTGTAACTGAAGGGGAGAGTGGGAAAAGATGGCTGGTATAAAACAATATCTGGGAATTTGTGCATTGTTAAGAAGCTCTTAGTTGGTTTAAAAGAGGCCAGTTAATGTTTACATCATAAAAAATCCAAACAGATGGTAAAAGTGAAAGCAGATAAGGCAACCGCAGAAACTCAAAATCATTCTCCCAAAAGTAAACAATGGACTTAGACAATGAATTGGCGATCACAATTTAATCTATCAATACGTAAGGTATACTGTACTCCAGCCCCCATTAATTATAGACAATGAAATGGTGCTCACAATTAATCGATCAATATGTAGGTCATTATGCCCTAGCCCCCATTAATCGTAAAGAGAAGAATGCCAAACTAGCCAGCTCTTGTCCATTTCTTATAGCAAATTCCAGTTTCGTTAGATATTAATGTACTATATATCAACCATTTTGACCAAATACCAATTGTAAGGTAATTGAAAGAAAAAAAAATTGACAAACCATTCTTCTACTTCACTTGGGGTTGGCTTCTTCACTGTAATTGTTCTGTAACTACACCTTTTTTTTCTACAGGTAATTTGCTTAGTGTATTAGATCCTTTAAAAAAAAAAGCGAGTATGCATGATATCTTTTAGGTAAGCCTTAAACTACCCAATAAGGCTTAAGTGTGCAACACAACTCCCAGATTATGGAGGACCAGGTTGAGAAGTCTTGATTTTAGGGTAGGGTTTAGCACATATTGAATGTAGTGCGCTAATCAGGAAAAGGAGGCGCACATAAATTTTTTCATAATTTCAGCACCAAATTTCATTGCTTATGTAATATTAAAGGTAATCTCATTGTACTGTATATGAATATGCAGTGAACAATAAAGATGGCCCAGCCTAGGTACTACGTTCTGACTGGCTAATCTGAACTCCTCTCCCACCTTGCGAGACCTAAGAAAATGCAAATTGAATCATAATCTAGCATACAACATTATATTCAACCAAAAACTTCATCTAGATGTAAAATTCAAGGTAACCTTTCATAGCATTATTAAACAATGCTGCCTATTATATAAAGCAAAAATGTGGCTACCTTGTATAATTAACCAAGATTTACTACCTTTCCCAACCTTACCACTTGTCTGAATTTTACAGGAATGTGTACTAACCTTAACCTAACTTAGGATGCTGGATCTTTACAATGCTCTTAATAGAATGAAATTGAGGTTATAGCACAACTTGACATACAATGTTGTAGATTGAATCAAATTATGGAGGTATATCCTAACTTAACCTACTAAACAAAAATTCCTGTTTAAGATATAACTCAGTTATCAAAGCATTACTGTACAACACAGTTTTATAATATAAAGAACTATACAGTTTGGTTTGTCAAAACTTTACCCAAGGCTCAACTAACAAAGATTCACAACATAAAAGTTGGGAAACTTACGGTAGTTAGATATCTTGTCAAAATTGAATTTTCTTATAAGAAGTGGTAGATTTCTGACTGGTTGGGCATATTTTGTTCCAAATTCAAAGAGGGAAGAGAAGAATAACTTCCATAAAAAGTGACAAATGTGAAAAGAATTGATGCCTCAATCTTTTTGCAGCTCTAGAAATCAATGGTGAATAGTTATGCAACTTATGCCTATGCTATTGTCATATGGATTTAGGACCTATTAATCTGACAGATGTACTAACTGACCCTTTGAACTAAATGAAACTTCCAAAAGTTTAAATGCTACAAGTCTCAGAAATTTTTGTCTTCTCCTTTTTAAAGCCTATGGAGTTATTTAATGGCTTGTCTTTGTAGAAAATACTTGTGGGGGAAAATATATTTGTTCCGTAACTGAAATACAAACCACGCTATTTAAATAGGGTATTACTTTCGGCGTAGCTGAAGTGACGAGCCATTAAATTTTAACTAGGGTTTACTACCCCCTCGTTAGTTAGCGAGGGGGTAGGGGAGGAGTAGCTTGCTACCCCTCCCCCCTCACACACCGGTGAACTAGTTCACTTTGCTTCTGGCTCGGGTGATGAACAGACGCGTCTACTCTCACCCTCGCGTATTGACAGCCTTAATCTTTTTTGCTTTTTCTTTCAGTTGTGTGTTTGGAAGTTGGCCTCTCTCTTTATCATGCGGAAATGCCCCGGATTACCAGACCGCCCTTGTGGGACTTATATGTCGGCAGTCGAGACAGACCCTCACACCTCGTGTCCGTTCTGCAGGGCCAACGGTGTGATAAGGATAAAGTTTGTTGTGAGTGTAGGGAGTGGTCTACCTCCCAGTGGTAGAGGTTTTCCCGGCGCCGAAAGTAGTAGTCCAAGCGGGATCTTTCTCCTTCAAGGATCTCCTTGAAGAAGGAAATCTCCAAGGACACTTCTTTCGTTGCCCGAACCACCTCCGAAGCTCCCACTCGATCGGTCTCTCCCGAGAGGCCGTCGAGTGGTAGCGTAGGCCGTACTTGTGTTGACCGACCTTGGGGTTCGGGAGAGGGAGTTACCTCCCATTGCGAGGCGGCTCCTCCTCCTCCTCCCGGGGAGGATTTATCTAATGTTGCTAATGATGATTTATTGCAGCTTTGGGCTTCCTTGGGGCTTAAGGGTTCGCCCTCCAGGGAAGCCCTGTTTGACCTTATCCAGTTGGGAGCAGCTGTCAAACAGTCGCCAGTGATAGCGGAGGTTGACCCTCTGTCTATCATCGACGTTGTTGTGGCAGAGACTTCCGGCGAGTTGGGTCAAACCTCTGCCTTGGGTGCTGATGTTGCTGAAGGTTGGTTCCCCCCTCCGAACATCTTTCGAGGGAGGGGTCAAGTCCAACGGTCTCTCCTGCAGGTGTTTCTCCCCCTCGAGCGAGTTCACTAACAGAGACTCCTCTTTGGAGGACTGCCGATGGTGTTCCTGATGCTCCCAGAGGACGTATCCGACGCAAGGCTCGTCTTCTCTTCGCCGTAGAGGCCTTCCTTCTCCTCACAAGGGAGTTAGGTGGCGCCTTTTCGACTCCTCGCCTTCGCAGTCCCCCACAGAGGATTCTCCTCACCGTGCTTCGACTGTTGCAGCTGCATCACTGGACCTTCAGCAGATCGTTCCCGATCTCCTCCGCCTGCCAGACCTGCTGACCTTCCTTCACCGTTCCTGGCAGCTGACTCGCTGTGGGCGCCCTCGCACCCTGTTTTCAAACGGGCACCGGTCCCTTCGGGGCAAAAGGGGCTTGCTCACAATGTGGGCAAGTCCCTTAAGTGTCAGGTTTCCCCTGTGCGCTCATGCGCAATTGCGCACAAGCGCTCGCCTGTTCCTGATGTTCCTGAGACAAAGACCCAGAGACATCCTATGCTAGGGACAACGCACCAGCGAGCTCCTGCTGCAGAGTCGACGTGTCAGCGCTCTCACCGATCTCCTGCTCGTCAGCGTTCTCCTGCACGCCAGCGATCTACTCGCCAGCGCACAGCTGCGCGCCCTGTTACGCGCCACGCGCGCCCACGATCTCCAGCTCGCCAGCGCTCCCCTCCTGCTCGGCATCGCTCGCCTGCAAGCCCTCGATCTCCGGATATGAGCACAGGAAAGAAGACTCACCCCTTGCCTTCTCGCTAGTGATCTCCTGCGCGCCCTCGGAACTCGCCCACCCGTCAGCCCTCGCCTGTGCACCATCGCGCGCACAGGTTCCAGTTCCTACCGTGCGCCCTTCCAAAGGCTTACGAGATACTGCGCGCCCACGAGCAGTCCCCTCCTTGCGCTTCCGCGCACCCTCTGTCTTCGCCAGACCGCGCCCTTGCGTGCCATCACTCCCCAACTCGCAATTGCACCCACGAGCCTGCTCGCCGTAGTTCACCTACGCGCACCGTCACCTGTGCGCCATCGCACGCCCTGTGCTCCAGCACTCGCCCGCGCTCCCGCGCCTTCATCTCCACGCGCGCTCGTGTGTACCTGGGATTATTCCCTCGCGCGAGCCCCAGCGCGATTCCCACCGAGCTACCGAACGAGTCATCAGGGACGAGAGCAGCTAAGTCTTCCCCCCCCCCCTCGCAAGCGCAAACCAGCGCGCTCACAGGGGGGGGGGAGATCTTCAGATAGGTCCAGACACCCATCTTCTTCGCTTTCTTTCCAGGCAGGCCATGTTGTAGTGTCTACTCCAAAGGATTGCCTGATTCCCTTCCCTCCAGAGGGAGTCTCTGACACTGCGTCTGTCAGTAAGCAGCCATGGTTTGAGTCCCTTATCAGAGCTGTCATCCAGGCTGTTAAGCCTGCCTTCTCTGATTTGGGCCCCAAACCAATGGCAGCTCCGACCCCTCTGAAGATTAAGAGAGGAGTAGAGATCGTGGTGACTTCCCCTCGGGTCAAGCTGGTTCTCAAGAAGTCCGTCAGGAAGGCTCCTTCCCCCCCGCAGACATTTTCTCCGTCCCGTGGACGAGGTTTTTCCGTCCTCGGGAGTCTTCCGAGGTGATGCTTTCCCCCACCGCACCAATGGGAGCAACCCCATCTCGAGCAGGAGAATCGTCCCGTGTTGGGGCGGAGAAGAGCCCTCAGACTTCGTTGCTGGAGTCCTGTATCCCTCCTAGGAGGGAACCGAAGGACTCAAAGACCATCCCGAAATCTTCTTCCAGGATTTGACCAGAGCCAACGAGACCCGCGGAGAACGTCCACGTGTCCCCCCAAGAAGAGCCTTAGGGGACGGGAGACTTCGCTGCCGATTCTCCAGGAGGAGAGCAGCAAGAGTCAGAGCATACCTTCTGGTAGGTCTTGACTCTAATAAGGAATCTCAAGTTTCCGGACCCGGAGATTCCCCCTCGTGAGGGCATGGACACGGTCCTGGACCGAGTCTTTGGCACTCAGAAACCCACTAAGGCCAGTGCAGCTCTGCCCTGATCCCAAGGGGTGAAAAGTGCCAGAGATAAGGTTGAGGGCCAGCTCTCCGAGCTCGCCTCCTCCAGCCGTTCCACTGCTGGCAACAAGGTATTTTGAGATCATGGAGGAGCCTTGTTTAGCTCTTCCATTGCACCACTCTGTGGAAGAGCTTACTAACTCTCTAGCCGGCAAGTGACTTTCTCGGCGACAGAGATCCTAAACCAGGAGAAGGTCGCGAAGTGTGCCATGCAGGCTACTTCGTGGCTGGATGTCTGGTTGGGGTTTCTGGGCATCCTTTTGTGATCCGAGAATCTGTCCAAGGAAAGCACTAGGAAGGCCCTGGAGACCTTTCTCCTCTCGGGCACCCGCACCATTGAGTTTCTGGCCCACCAACTCAAACTTGTGGGCCAATTTGATCTTGAAACAACGTGATGCGGTGGTAGAGAGGTTCCATTCGAAGGTCTCAACCGTCAAAGTCAGCAAGCTCAGACACACTTCCCTTATGGGAAAGAGCCTTTTTGAGCCCAAGGATGTGGAACAGGCAGTCGAGAGGTGGAGGAATTCCAATCAGGATTCTCTCCTCCAAAGGGCTCTCACATCGAAGCCCTTCAAACCTCCAGCACCTCAACAACAACCTCGCCGAAGACATCGGTGTCCAAACAGCAGCCCTTTCCTGTCAAAGACAGGAGAGGCAAGAAGTCCTCCAGGGGAGGCAAGAATCATAGGGGGAGCGGCCGAGGCTGCAAACGCTAGGATTGGCAATCCCCCTGCATGTCCACCAGTGGGGGGATGCCTACAAAGTTGCACAACTAGGTGGCAGCAACTCGGTGCCGATTCTTGGACGGTTTCTGTAATCAGTCAAGGGTATCACGTCCCGTTCATATCATCTCTTCCTCCCCTGACAGCGAATCCAGTGTCGTTGAGCTCCTATGCCATGGGATCGGCAGAAGTCGAGACCATGTTAAAGAAGGATGCTCTCCAAGAGGCCGTCGACGGGTCCCCAGCCTTCTTCAGTCGACTCTTTCTTGTAAAGAAGTCGTCTGGAGGCTGGAGACCAGTCATCGACCTCTTAGCTCTGAACAGGTTTGTCAAACAAACTCCGTTCAGCATGGAGACAGCAGACGCGGTCAGACTTGTAGTGAGACCACAAGACTTAATGTGTTCACTGGATCTGAAGGACGCGTACTTCCAGATCCCAATCCATCCGTCTTTAAGGAAGTACTTAAGATTCAGCCTAGACAACAAGATCTACCAGTTCAAGGTGCTGTGTTTCGGTCTCTCCACAGCACCTCAGGTTTTCACCAGTGTTCACCCTGATCTCTTTGTGGGCACACAGGATCGGCATTCGTCTACTTAGTTATCTGGACGACTGGCTGATCCTGGCAGACTCGGAGTCGACCCCCTTCGACACCGAGGCAAGCTTCTGGGACTTTGCCAAGATCTAGGGATCATGGTAAATCTCGAAGTCTTCTCTGCTTCCATCTCAACGACTGGTATATCTAGGCATGATCTTGGATACCAATCTCCACAAAGCCTTTCCATCAGACGACAGGATAGCAAGGCTGAGGAGGGTCGCAGATCCTTTCCTCAGACGAGAAGAACTTCCAGCCCAATCATGGTTACTTCTCCTCAGTTATCTTTCCTCTCTGGCCCATCTAGTTCCAAATGGGTGCCTCAGGATGAGATCCCTGCAATGGCGGCTCAAGTCTCGGTGGAATCAAGGTCACGTTTCCCCGGACATTTTGGTCCCCATGGGTCCTGCGGAACGGACGGACCTTCAATGGTGGGTGACAGACGAGAACCTCCGAAAGGGAGTGGCTCTTCTTGTCCTCCCCCCGGATTTGATGCTGTTCTCGGACGCCTCAAAAGAAGGGTGGGGGGCCCATGTTCTGAACCACAGGACCTCAGGCCTATGGTTAGAATCAGAAAAGTGCCCCCACATAAACCTGATAGAGATGAAGGCCGTCTATTTGGCTCTTCAACAATCCCAACAGTACCTGGCGGGTCACTCCGTGGTGGTGATGAGCGACGACACCACGGTAGTGGCTTACATCAACAAGCAGGGTGGTACCTTTTCACATCAGCTATCCCATCTTGCAGTAGAGATACTGGGATGGACTGAAGTCCACTCGATTCCACTATGGGCTCGCTTCATTCCGGGCAAAAGGAATGTGCTCGCTGACATTCTGAGCAGAGCATCCCAGATAGTGAGTACCGAGTGGTCTTTGAATCGTCTAGTAGCCAACAAAGTCCTGACTTTGTGGGGTTCCCCGACGGTGGATCTGTTCGCGACAGCCTTGAATTTCAAGGTCCCGCTGTACTGCTCCCCAGTCCCGGACCCCAAGGCTCTCTGGCAAGATGCCTGCAGGAGTCTACCAGACGAAGTGGAGAACCTTCTGTGGTTGGTGTCGTGGAAGGGGTATCTCTCCCCTCGATGCCACTATTCCAGCAATAGCGGAGTTTCTTGTGTATTTGCGGGAAGAAATGCGCCTTTCAGTCTCGGCGGTGAAAGGCTATCGTTCAGCCTGAAGTCTTGCCTTCAGGCTAAAAGGAATGGACATTTCCTCCTCGCTAGAACTTTCTTTACTCATACGAAGTTATGAACTTACCTTCCCTCAGTCAGAAGTGAGACCTCCTCCATGGAACGTGGTTCGAGTCCTCAGGGCTCTTAAGAGACCTCCGTTCGAACCATTACACCAGGCTTCAGATCACCACCTGACTTGGAAGACGGTGTTCCTACTTGCTTTGGCCCCGGCCAAGCAAGTCAGCGAACTTCATGGTCTCTTGTATGACATCGCCCTTTCAAGGGGATGTGGGGAGGTAACATTCAGGTTCGTCCCTGAGTTTGTATCTAGGACTCAAAATCCGGGAATGCCGGACCCCCGGTTCGACTCCTTTCAGATCTCGAGTCTGTTCTGTAACAGATGACCCAGACCATCTCCTACTGTGCCTAGTAAGGAGTCTGAGGCTCTATCTTGAAAGAACAGCTGCAGTTCGTCCTCGAGTGCAAGCATTGTTTGTTAGCACAGGAAGGACGAAGAGGAGGGTTACAAAGAATACTATCTCAGCATGGATTCGCAGGGTCGTCCACCATTCCCTGAATCCAGACCCTCCTCCGTCACGTCGCCCTAGAGCACATGATGTCAGAGGCTTCGCTAAGTCCCTGGCGTTCAAGAGAAACTACTGTACTCATTGACGCAGGTTCTACAAGCAGGGGTTTGGAAGTGTCAAACGACCTTCACAGCCCACTACCTGAAAGACGTAACCCACAGGAGGCTCGATACTTTCTCTATCGGCCCTGTGGTGGCTGCACAACAGCTGGTCTAAACCTCAGGCTCCTTAATGGACAAGTAGCAGAAGGTTGAGGGCATTGTTACCCGGTTTTAGTCTGCATGAATGAAAAGGTATGCTTGGCCCTTTTTCTTTTTTTCATCCTCCCCTCTCTTGGGGAAAGCAGCATCCTGGGTTCTCTGCACAGCTGACCTCAAACCAATGCAGGTAAACCATGCTTCCTTGTGTTCCTAGTATTAAGATAATACTGTCACGTCCCCCATACCCTTACGAGGTGGTATTGGGAACGTCCTAACCTAGAATTCCATCTAAAGGACTCCAGGTCAACTTCCTAGGACAAGTCACACTTCATTCCTTCACACACAAGTTTACGCAGGCCGCGATCCTTGCAGAGCAAGGCACTTGCGGGACTCCTTATCTTGAGTTCTACTTACTCAGATACTGAGTCCCCGGGCAAAAGCCAAAGCCAGTACAGCTGGGACTTGCCACCCTTCCTAAGGGTTAAGTCACCCTATTTAAATAGCGTGGTTTGTATTTCGGTTACGGAACTAATGACAAATTCGTAGATAATTTGTATTTTTCCTAACCATACAAACCTTAGCTATTTAATCAAACTTGCCTGCCAGCCCTGTCTCCCGGGATAAGTCCTACCTCTAAGCAAAGTAAACTAGTTCACCGGTGTGTGAGGGGGGAGGGGTAGCTAGCTACTCCTCCCATACCCCCTCGCTAACTAGCGAGGGGGTAGTAAACCCTCTTTAAAATTTAATGGCTCGTCACTTCAGCTACGCCGAAAGTAATACCCTATTTAAATAGCTAAGGTTTGTATGGTTAGGAAAAATACAAATTATCTATGAATTTGTCATGTTGAACCCATTTCCTCACTGGTTGCAACAGGTGTAATAAGTGTTATAGGGGAATACAATCTACTTATACAGTACTGGCTTTGGATTAAGGTAAGTTGATGTACATATTGAGCTGTATTTTAGGTTTACTAAGAGATATAGCATCATTGATTAAGAAATGGGGAAGTTATAGAGTTACACCTGAGGCTATGTTAGGCGAGAGTAATTTAGATGAATTACATCCCAGTCTTTCACTTTTTCTCCAACCAAAGCCCAGGATTCCCATGACACTTGAGCTATGTATTTTTCCATCTGGTTTTGTTGTTTTATGTTTGTCATTTGTAGATGATTATGTTTCTACCTCAGGGATTGGGTCATTCATATGAAGAGAAGGGGTAGTAGTTTTGGAAAGAAGTGAAGAGAGTAAGGAAGGCTGGCTCAAGAATTGAAGAGACAGTGAAAGATGGAAATGGAAGGTTGTTAAAAGGAGAGGAGGCAAGGAAAAGATGAGTGGAATATTTTGAAAGTTTACTGAATGTTGAGGATAATAGGGAGGCAGATATAATTGCTGTGGCAGGTGTTGAGGTGCCAGTGATGGGAGATGAGAATGAGAGAGAGATTACAATAGATGAAGTGAGGAGAGCACTAGATGAAACGAGAGTAAGAAATGCGTCTGGTATAGATGGTGTGAGAGCTGAGATGTTGAAGGAAGGGGTGTGACTGTACTTGAATGGTTGGTGAGATTGTTTAATATGTGTTTTGTGTTGTCAATGGTACCAGTAGATTGGGTTTGTGCATGTATTGTACCACTATATAAGGGTAAGGGAGATGTGCATGAGTGTTGTAATTCAAGAGGTATTAGTTTGTTAAGCGTAGTTGGAAAAGTGTATGGTAGAGTAATGATTAATAGAATCAAGGATAAAACAGAGAATGCAATCTTAGAAGTACAGGGTTGTTTTAGAACAGGTAGGGGTTGTATGAATCAGATTTTTACAGTATGGCAGATATGCGAGAAATATTTAGCAAAAGGTAAGGAGGTGTATGTTGCGTTTATGGATCTGAAGAAAGCATATGATAGAGTTGATAGGGAAGCAATGTGGAATGTGATGAGGTTATATGGAGTTGGCGGAACGTTGTTGCAAGCAGTGAAAAGTTTCTACAAAGGTAGTAAAGCATGTGTTAGGATAGGAAATGAAGTGAGTGATTGTGATGTCGCCGTGGTTGTTTAACTTGTATGTTGATGGAGTGGTGAGAGAGGTGAATGCTCGAGTGCTTGGTAGACGAGAATGACCATGAATGGGAGGTAAATCAGTTGTTGTTTGCAGATGATACTGTACTGGTTGCAGACGCGGAAGAGAAGCTTGGCCGATTAGTGACAGAATTTGGAAGTGTTTGTGAGAAGGAAGTTGAGAGTTAATGTGGGTAAGAGTAAGGTTATGAGATGTACGAGAAGGGAAGGTGGTGCAAGGTTGAATGTCATGTTGAATGGAGAGTTACTTGAGGAGGTGGATCAGTTTAAGTACTTGGGGTCTGTTGTTGCAGCAAATGGTGGAGTGGAAGCAGATGTACGTCAGAGAGTGAATGAAGGTTGCAAAGTGTTGGGGGCAGTTAAGGGAGTAGTAAAAAATAGAGGGTTGGTCATGAATGTAAAGAGAGTTCTATATGAGAAAGTGATTGTACCAACTGTGATGTATGGATCGGAGTTGTGGGGAATGGAAGTGATGGAGAGACAGAAATTGAATGTGTTTGAGATGAAGTGTCTAAGGAGTATGGCTGGTGTATCTCAAGTAGATAAGGTTAGGAACGAAGTGGTGAGAGTGAGAACGGGTGTAAGAAATGAGTTAGCAGCTAGAGTGGATATGATTGTGTTGAGGTGGTTTGGCCATGTTGAGAGAATGGAAAATGGCTGTCTGCTAAAGAAGGTGATGAATGCAAGAGTTGATGGGAGAAGTACGAGAGGAAGGCCAAGGTTTGGGTGGATGGATGGAGTGAAGAAAGCTCTGGGTGATAGGAGGATAGATGTAAGAGAGGCAAGAGAGCGTGCTAGAAATAGGAATGAATGGCGAGCGATTATGACGCAATTCCAGTAGGCCCTGCTGCTTCCTTTGATGCCTTAGATGACCGCGGAGGTAGCAGCAGTAGGGGATTCAGCATTATGAAGCTTCATCTGTGGTGGATAATGTGGGAGGGTGGGCTGTGGCACCCTAGCAGTACCAGCTGAACTCTGTTGAGTCCCTTGTTGGGCTGGGAGGAACGTGGAGAGTAGAGGTCCCCTTTTTTGTTTTGTTTCATTTGTTGATGTCGGCTACCCTCCAAAGTTGGGGGAGGTGCCTTGGTATATGTATGTATGTATGTATTTGTAAATGATTGTTTCTACCTCAACACAAACTCTCATCCTTTATTATAAGAATTGATTCAAGCATAGCTGCAACTCAGCAGCTAACAACTTATAATAAGTTGTTGGCAGTAGTTAGTAGTTGGCGGAGGAGAAGCCCTGCCCCTTCTGCTGGTTCATTGAACAGTCACTCGTGATACTTACCGCCAAAAAACACAAATACTGTCAGCGTCGCTTCAATCTTGGCTTTGAGATTTTCTTAAACCCTTGGACACTTGTTCCTGATGACAATGTTCTACACCTTTGACTTAATCCATTGGAAAGGGAATAAATCTCAGCATCTTATGACATTGTCCTTGAGTCTGAACTCAAGAGGCCAGATAATATTCCACCTTAGAGTCAGACTTCCCTGATTTACCGATGAACGTGCTGCTTCACGTGCGCAACCTTCTCCAGCTAGATTGGAAAACCCTGCATCACCTGACCTCGTCTGTGCTCAGGGTACTCTTGATATATGCACATAACATCCCATTCTCAACAGCACACACTCACACTAGCATACTCAACAAGTGACAGCTTTATGCGATTCCATGGATTCATGCGCACTCTGCCCAAACTAGTGATGATGATGTGCTCTATTGTTTGAAGCACTCGCCTTCCCAGAGGGACAGAGGGGAGTTGATGAAGAAACTTGTCAGGGAAGAACTTATAACCTTTGTAGGGTTTTCCCCACTAGGTTCACTTTGGTATATATTGGCCTCGCAGGCCCCTGCGTGGTGCTATAGAGCCCAAATTCATAACTCCAATTCATGGTCTGCAGCAAGATTAGAAGGAAAATATTGTGGCAGCCTCCAGGCTAATGCATTATAGTTGCTATGCCTTGCTAAAACAAGGAAGTGCATATAAGGGTTAAGTACAAGGACAGTTGCCTAGAACTAGAATGGAAAGCTATGGGAAGACTTTAATGCTAAGAATCAAACTTTACCCAAATTTTATGATCTTTTAGAGATATTGCAGCCATTTATAATTAGAGAGCTTTATGATGGATAACACTAAATTCCTTTTGGAATCTAGCATTGCTGTTATTTGCCCAAACTATTTAACACTCGTCCATGACATGAAGGCTGTTTTCCTGTGATGTTCTTGTATTTGACATTGCCACTCATGTTCTGTTAACGTTAATTACCCATTATGCACTGCCCAGTCGTGTGGATGTAGAATTAATGTTTGTTCCTACAGGATTAAAAACCCTAGTACTTTAATAGGAGTATGCTTTAAGGCAAGTTGGTTAAGGCTATTAACGCTTTTAACGAGGCGGTGGTGGTGATTATTGTCGTGAAGTATTTCCTCCTTATGAGTTAGGAGGTATACTTTCAAATGTAACATTTGCTATTATAAATGTCATGGGGATGTCTAGTTTGTCATTATTTCCACTATTTCATATTTAAAACATTAGAATATTTTATATTTATAGTTGATCATTCAGATTGTTTTACTAAAAATAGTCTTGATATGGAAGCGTACAGTTAAATATTTGAATAAGACTGGTATATCTGTACAATTAATATTTTTATTTACTTTTTCAGACTAGAATCATCAAAAGAGAAGACATTTTTATAGCCTCCTGCTCAAAACAAGAATTTAACTGCAAATGAACAGCAAGATGGAGAACAGCAAATAATCCTGGATTTACTACAGAAAAAAATCTAAATTGTTTCCGAGGAAGACAAAGAAACGATGGATTAATTTTATTAATTTCTGATTACAAAAGGACTACTGGCACATCGTCTCAACTGAAACTGCCAATCTATCATTCAACTATTCTGGAGTATTGAAATGCCCTTAGGAGAAACACCATTACAGTACTACAAATATCATAATAAATGCTCAATTGACTAGAGTTATTGAGATTTTTGGGTTTGTGTGTAACAATGGTCACTCCATTTACATTCCATAGGTTCAATTGAAGATGAAAATAAAACGAGTTAAGTTAAATAAATAAATGATATGATATTTTACAAGATGTTACCAGAAATTTTCCTCATGTTTTCCATTTTCATTAACTAGCTCTTAAATTAAATATCAGTTTCCTCTGAACCTTTAATAACATAAGTTCTAGACCATATAATTTGTGGAATTGTGTAAAATACTGCAAACAAGGTATTTGAATGTGTGACTGAAGGGAAATTTATATTAATCACGTTTTTATCAACTTATTCAAATTCATTCTACAATCTGTATATCAAAGTACATTAATTACATGTGAATATAACCTACAACTAATTATTTAGCTATGAATATCATTTTTGTCTATACTATTTCGTCCCTTTCGAGACATCTATTTTCAACTGTCATTACATTTTCTCTTACACAATGTTGAATCTATAGTAGGCCCATGTTTTCTTAAAAGGTATTAGCACATTTGCTTAACATAGCAGCTATTGGACAGAAAAAAAAGTCTGGCTCTCTAATTAGCCACAGTTTGTCAGTGCTTTTCAAGTCACTTAATTTTTTGAAGGGGTTGGGAAGAGAATGGCAGCTCATTATATTTTACCAATCAACACGTGTACAAGTGGTCTTCTTCCCCCCCCCCCCCCCCCTCCCGTTATCCCTACATTACGGGGTCGGTTGCCTGATGAGCCCTCTCCAATGCCTTCTATCAAAGGCATCCTATTCCACCAAACCTCTTCTCTCCATATCATCCTTCACTATATTTTGTCATCTAATTCTCTTCCTCCCTCTCGATCTTATCTCCCTAAGAGGTTCCTCCCAAGCCCTCCTCACTCCCTCCCCACCATCCATCCTCAACACATGTCCACACCATCTCAGTTCTGACATTCTTATCACCTCTGTAATCTTCACTACACCTGCCATTGTTCTTATTTCATTATTTTCTAATCTTTCAAACAGTGATATTCCCATAATCCACCTTAACATTCTTATTTCTATTCTCTCAAGCTTTGCTTCCTCTTTTCCTCTTAAAGTCCCAGTTTCTGATCCATACATTAACACTGGTTTTATTACTGTGCTATAGATCTTGACTTTTAATTTGATTGGCATTTTCTTATCACATACCACTCCTACTACGTCCCTCCACTTTCCCCATGCTGCTTTTATCTTATTCTCAACTTTACCCTCACGTCCTCCCTCCTGATTTATAGTAGATCCCAAGTACCTAAATGGTTTTATCTCTTTTAAAACTGCTCCTCTACTCTCATGTATGGCTATCCTGTCCCTACCTTCCTTACTGCTCACTATAGCTTCAGTCTTATCCACATTTCCAGTCTCTTGCCACTCTATACTACCCTTCTCTGTGGTTATTCCTCATTTTCAGCGGTAATCCCCAAATCGTCAGCATATAGCAACTCCCACAACTCTTCATTTCTGATACCTCCGCTTAACACATCCAAGACAGGCACAAATAAAAATGGGCTCAATGCTGACCCCCAGTGTAATCCAACACTTGATTTCAAAGGTTTCTATTTCTCCAACAGCTGTTATTGCTGTCTATCATCTCTCGGCGTCAATGACGTTAGACGTCTGGATGCCAGAAAACCTCAAATTAATCATTCAATCTATCTCCCATTCTGACGAACTTCTCTGGGACTTTCTTCTTCCTCAAGCACCAAAACATCACTTATCTTTATATTCTGTCATAAGCCTTCTCTAAATCTACAAAAGCACAGAAAAGATTCTGGTTTCCCTCTAGTCACTTTTCCTGCAAGTGCCTTATTATAAAGATAGCATCCACAGTCCATCTCCTCATGAATCCATACTGCTGTTTCTCAATCTTTAAAATCTCTCTCAACCTCTCATCTAGTACCCTCTAAAACATTCAAACCATGCTCTTAGTTTAATTCCCCTGTACTTACTGCATTCCATGACGTCCCCTTTCTGCCTAAATATGCTAGTAGATGCCATTGGAGACTCCTCCCAATCTTTAAGCATTATTTCCTCTTCCTAATTGCTCTCAGTAAATCCAGCATTCACCGCCCCCCCCCCCTCCCTGTAGCCAGTACTATATCTTGACCATTTCAATTTGAAACTCTGATGTGCCTGGCGCTTTATCATTCATCATTTTGCTTCTGTATTCCGTATCTCCATTACTGGCTCCTCCCTTTGTGGGTCTCCCAGCTCCTCTTTCTCATTTTCAATAGCCAATAATTGCTCATAATATTCTCTCTATCTCCTAATATCATCATCCCTATGCAATATATTTCCATCTCTATCCTTGATTACCAGTTGCCCAAAATCCTGTCTTTACCTTTCCTCAAGTTTGATATCTTATAGATATCCTTTTCAACTTCCTTTGTCCCTAGCCTTCCATTTAACTTCTCTACCGCTCTTCCAATAGCTATACCTACTTTCCTCTTCGAATCTTTCCCCTCTTGTCTGTACCGTTCAACTGCTCCCTGTATCTCGCATACTTTCCAGTCTTTAAATGGCTTTGGTTTTCTTTTAACTGATTCTTGCACACCTCTGTTCTATCACCATTTTCCTCTTTTCGACACACCATATCCTCTAGTTCTTGCTACTTATTCCTCCATTTCCCCTACACACATTTCTTTCATATCCAACCAGATATTTTCCAATCTGTTATCCTGTCCAATCTCTAATTTCAACCTTTCCAGCCCCCCTCCCCCCCTCTCTCTCTCTCTCTCTCTCTCTCTCTCTCTCTCTCTCTCTCTCTCTCTCTCTCTCTCTCTCTCTCTCTCTCTCTCAACGCATGTATAAGTACTGATACTATGAATATACCAGAGAAGTAAAAAAAACTAAATGATTCTAGCTTATATGTTTCAAAAGTCATATTCCCTTCCCCTATTGCAATAGTGACATATTCTGTTCAACTGAAAATTTCGTATAAAGTGCTAGTACTAGAACTGTTTTTTAATATCTTACAGTTGAAGGGAGAACCAAGTAGGTCCGGTAGAAATTTCCATTTTTACTTATTAAATGTGTAACTTGAAGCAAGGAAAGTCATGAATAGAATAATTTTGAATATTTGTGAAGAGAATCACTGTATATAAGGTCTTGTAGTATTACTGAGCATTAGAAGTCTCTCTCTCTCTCTCTCTCTCTCTCTCTCTCTCTCTCTCTCTCTCTCTCTCTCGGAATCTAAGGTTATATTCACAATAAATAATGTACCTGTTTCTAAATAAGGTTAGATTGTTTTGAAACTTTTTTCAAGGTTTTTGTAAGCTTAATCTCATAACTTATATCAAATATGTTTATTTTCATTACATAAATATTTTTTTCAAGATATCTTTTAATTATTCTGGTCAATTATTCCAAATCCTTGTTTGTAATAGAAAATCCTATTTATTTTTCTTCAATCTAGTGAACGGTAATTGGTTTCAAAATATTGGAATGACAAAATTGCTATTAAGAGAATATATCTTGTCTACTGGTTTTAAGCTTTGCATATTCTTATGCAAAAGCTGCAATTAACTGGCGCGTAATATAGTGCAGAATATAGCTTATATAGTTAATAACAATTGTAGTTTATGGCATTTTTAAAATTTAATTTATTTTAAAGTGTTTTATGAGAGGAATAGTAATTCAGTTTGAGTAGTCTTAGGAGAAGGAAACCACATGTGAAGTAGTTTAAAATCAACATTTGGGGAGTATTGCTTAAATTAGATGTTCTAAGCACTAGTGGATTTGATGTAAAACTTACAAGATTGTTCCTCAAAATTATTAAGGAGTGGTTATAACTTATGAAAAGGTCAAGAATTTACCTCTTAGTTATTAAGGAGTAGTTATACCTGATAAAATGGTTAAGATTGATATTTTGTAAAGAGAATCCTTAGACAAAACTGGTTCTCGATACGTAGGTCAAACTTAATGGATTTAGGAATGTCACCAAAGGTACTAATTCTGAGAAATGAAATAATAATGGGGCCGTGTTCAACTATTAAGGATAATGCGAGAATAATTACTTATGGGAAAGCTAAAAAAAATAACTCGGGTATTTTTTTCTTTAATTTGGTGAGATTATTTTCAGCGTAGCTTTTTGGAGTATTTTATATGTCAGTACTTTTAAGATATTTACAGATTTAAGAGAATAATGTTATGGTTTAAATTTTTAGTTGTAATAGAAATGCAGATTGCATCTTTTAAACCCCACAAAGGTGGTTTTATAGGTTGAATTGCTTTGCAAATTTAAAATATAACGATATAAATAGGATGTGAAGTAAAGTTAGTTACTGTATTAAGCCGATATCCAATGCATAAAACCAGTTGCTTTTTATATACAATAAAATACTGTTTTGTCATTTACGATTTTATTAAATGCAAATTAGCCATTACAATTTAAGACACATGAGATGCTTGTATAATTCAAATGCATATCGGTTATGTTAATTGTATTTTTTTTTTTGAAATAATAGGTGATGTTTGATAAGGTTTCTTGCATAAGAATAATTAGAATGGATGGAAATACTGAAGATGCAAGGACAAGGGTCCTATGTTAATTTATGACAAAAAAGTGACATACCAGTGTTAACGGTAAAACTACATACATTGAATCAGTAAAGATAGATGAACCAGTCATCTGATGTTAAAATGTTGGACCATCTACCTTTACTTATTCAACAACTGTAGTCTTACCGTTAACACTGGGATGTCACTTTTTCCCGTAAATTATCATTCAGGACCCTTGTTTTTGGATCTACAAGTATTTTCCTCCATTCTAATTATTTTTATGCAGTAAACCTTATCAAGTAGCATCTATTATTTACAACAAGATGTTTAAAATCATTTTAGCATGAAATATTGTATTTTTGGCATAAGCTGTTTAACACAGCAAATATATTTGCCATACTCAAATATTGTAATGTCTTAAGAAAAACGAAATAAAATGCATATACAGTATTATAATTTTTAATTTAGTCACCCTATTATACAAAGAAAACGTACATGAAAACGAATTGAAAAATAAAGAAAATGTAACAACTTAATGGAGTATTCTCCCTAACTTCCTATATTAAACCTCGTATGACAGAGTATTCTCCCTAAACGCCCCCCTACCCCTAATAGCACCAGAAAATACCTTCTTCCCCACAATAAAAGGGCCAAAAGGCTCATGAAATAGTCCTTTCTCCTAACTAGCCACTTGTTCTTTTGGACTGTTATTGAACCCCCACATACAGAGTTCGTTCACTCCCTCACTAGGGGGGAAGAGAGCAGTGGTACTAGTGTTCTATGAATATAAAGTAGAAAGTCAAGATGGCCGACTGGGTCTCAGTATTTCATTTTGGACCCAAGTCCACCTCTTAATTCAGCAGTT
>NC_090732.1:166156714-166179214 GCF_036898095.1 Palaemon carinicauda | reverse complement strand
GGAGGTATGTAATCGAAGCTATTTTAAGGAAATGGAACTTTTATACCCTAAGCAATGTAATGAAATAAGAAAATCTTTGCCATAAAATCCAGGAAATATCTCACCAAAAATTCGTAAACCTGACAAGATTCTTTGCCCTATTTTTCATAATAAATAAATTTTCCCACCCTTTAAATAATACAGCTTTCACGTCAATGACAACATATTCAAGAACTTTATTACACAATTCGTCTAAAAATGATTAAAGTGTTATTTACCCCTTCTTTATGTCATAGGCACAAACGACACGAGCCAAGAAACAAAATGGAATTTCTGAGCCGAGCTGTGCACCTTTTCACAGAGCCCAGGTGTCTCGCCATAATAAAAATTCTGAAATGCAAGTCTTGAAAATGACCCTCTTACCTGATTCCTTGAAACACTTACGTTAAGTTCACTTATCATTTATCTTTAATACAATATTTTAAATGTATTGAATTTTTATGAAAAGTTTTAAAATAACAGTTACCATCAATTACACATTAACTTCAAAAAGAGCAGAAATGTGTCTGGAGCACATTAAATCACAATCCTTTTACATTAGAGATATATTACACTACTTACATTACACATTTCATTACAAATTTGATGTTTTGTCATTGACACATGTGCATAATACTTTAAAAATAATGAAAATAATAGTACCAAAAACCTGTACATTTGACATTATAACCTCCTACAATAGAAGCTTCTTAAAAAATTCTGATTTATTTGATTTAAATATCTTTTATATCAAATTATAAAATCTGATAAATTATTACAAACTTGAAAGAATTTGAGGCTTTTGAGCAAGTTAATAATGGCATAACATAACCATACTTTTATGACTTTAGCTGTCAGGATAAAACCTGCACTGACAAGACAGCTGAATCAATAAGCAGACTAAAGTCCAACATGTTTACCAGAACAGGCTGTCGGCCTTTGACAAGTACAATATATTCAAGCTAACACATTAACCTACAGCTCTCAAGACACCAGTAAAAGAATGAACAAGCTCTGTACATGGGGATTAAATAACAGTCTAAAAGAACAAGTGGTTACTCTAGTTAAGATCAGGATCTACCTCATGGACCCTTTAGCCCTTTTTGTAGTGAGGAATAGAATGGCAAATTCTGATACTCAAAGAGGAGGGGGGCCGAGGGAGACTCATCTGCCATACGAGGCGAGTCTTTTTAATTTTTTTAAACATTTCCAAATTTGGGATAAAGGAAGGATCAAGGATGGGGAGTGTGAGATCTGAAATTGCAGGTGAGCATCAGGTTGGAATAAAAGAGAACTTCTTAATTCAAAAGTATTTGAAAATGTGTATAGATTTCCTTTTACTTTTAATAATTAGCATATAATTCCTCAAGGTATATTCATGTAGTCCCAAAAGAAAAGAGAGAGAGAGAGAGAGAGAGAGAGAGAGAGAGAGAGAATACTTGAAGATGAGAGAGAGAGAGAGAGAATACTTGAAGATGAGAGAGAGAGAGAGAGAGAGAGAGAGAGAGAGAGAATGAATACTTGAAGATGAGAGAGAGAGAGAGAGAGAGAGAGAGAGAGAGAGAGAGAATGAATACTTGAAGATAGAGAGAGAGAGAGAGAGAGAGAGAGAGAGAGAGAATACGTGAAGAAGAAGAAGGAGAGAGAGAGAGAGAGAGAGAGAGAGAGAGAGTTACAAGGATTTTGGATGTCTCAAAAACATTTTAGTCCATGGAACTAGTTTGGTGGCCCTAGCTTGGGAGAGAGAGAGAGAGAGAGAGAGAGAGAGAGAGAGAGTGAGTTACAAGGATTTTGGATGTCTCTAAGACATTTTAGTCCATGGAACTAGTTTGGTGACCCTAGCTTGAGAGAGAGAGAGAGAGAGAGAGAGAGAGAGAGAGAGAGTGTGTGTGTTACAAGGATTTTGGATGTCTCAAAGACATTTTAGTCCATGGAACTTGTTTAGTAGCCCTAGCTTGAGAGAGAGAGTTTAGTAGCCCTAGCTTGAGAGAGAGAGAGAGAGAGAGAGAGAGAGAGAGAGAGTTACAAGGATTTTGGATGTCTCTAAGACATTTTTTAGTCCATGGAACTAGTTTAGTGACCCTAGCTTGAGAGAGAGAGAGAGAGAGAGAGAGAGAGGAGAGAGAGTGTTACAAGGATTTTGGATGTCTCAAAGACATTTTAGTCCATGGAACCAGTTTAGTAGCCCTAGCTTGAGAGAGAGAGAGAGAGAGAGAGAGAGAGAGAGAGTGTTACAAGGATTTTGGATGTCTCAAAGACATTTTAGTCCATGGAACTTGTTTAGTAGCCCTAGCTTGAGAGAGAGAGAGTTTAGTAGCCCTAGCTTGAGAGAGAGAGAGTTTAGTAGCCCTAGCTTGAGAGAGAGAGAGAGAGAGAGAGAGAGAGAGAGAGTTACAAGGATTTTGGATGTCTCTAAGACATTTTTTTAGTCCATGGAACTAGTTTGGTGACCCTAGCTTGAGAGAGAGAGAGAGAGAGAGAGAGAGAGAGAGAGTGTTACAAGGATTTTGGATGTCTCAAAGACATTTTAGTCCATGGAACCAGTTTAGTAGCCCTAGCTTGAGAGAGAGAGAGAGAGAGAGAGAGAGAGAGAGAGAGAGAGAGAGAGGTACAAGGATTTTAGATGTCTCTAAGGCATTTTAGTCCATGGAACTAGTTTGGTGACCCTAGCTTGAGAGAGAGAGAGAGAGAGAGAGAGAGAGAGAGAGAGAGAGAGTGAGTGTGTGTGTGTGTGTTACAAGGATTTTGGATGTCTCAAAGACATTTTAGTCCATGGAACTAGTTTAGTAGCCCTAGCTTGAGAGAGAGAGAGAGAGAGAGAGAGAGAGAGAGAGAGAGACGCCAACTGTTGCAAAGTAATACAAACGATTTACTAACTATCCTCACAATGTATTAGGGCGAAATTTGAGTAATATTCAATAATTATTCTCTCATACTATTTGGACGAAATTTGACTAATAATATCTAGTAATTATTCTCTCATGATAATAGGACGAAATTTGACTAATATTTAATAATTATTCTCTCATGATATTATGACCAAATTTGACTAATATTTAAAAATTATTCTCACGTGGTATTAAAACGGAATTTGACTGATACTTGAGAAATATTTACAAACGATATTGGGACGAAATTTAACTAATATTTAAGAATTATTCTCACATTGTATTAGGAAGAAATTTAACTGATATTTAAGAATTATCCTCACATTGTATTAGGGCGAAATTTGACTAATATTTAAGAAATGTTTACAAAAGATATTAGGACGAAATTCGTCTAATATTTAAGAAATGTTCTCACATAGTATTAGAACGAGATTTGACTAATATTTAAGATTGACTAATATTTAAGAATGATCATCACATTGTATTAGAACGAGATTTGACTAATATTTAAGATTGACTAATATTTAAGAATGATCATCACATTGTATTAGAACGAGATTTGACTAATATTTAAGATTGATCATCACATTGTATTAGAACGAGATTTGACTAATATTTAAGAATGATCATCACATTGTATTACAACGAGATTTGACTGATATTTAAGAATTATCATCACATTGTATTAGAACGAGATTTGACTAATATTTAAGAAATATTTACAAACAATATATGGATGAAATTTGACTAATATTCAAGAATTATTCTCACATTAAAGAATAAGAAATATTGTACAGGATTTTCCTTTGGCATTATACAAGATATTTATAGAATATTATGCATTTAATATTTTCTTATCTAAGAAACAAAAAAGGATAAAGCAAATTTCTCGCCAGTTTTATGATCGTTTGACAGACAGCATAGGAAGAGAAGCTTAAGGTGCTACATGTGAGCAACATACCTTGAATTCCATTAATACAGAAGTTCTCTTTTAAATATCCCCCAAAAGATAAAAGCAAAGTCATTAGAAATATATATAAATCTTAAATTAACCAATTGAAAAAGATTTTATCAATTAGATCTTAATTCACAGAACAATGCCAAATAACTCTGTAGTCTAAAGATCGACAAGAAAACTGGAGCTCTTGAAAACAAGATTGAAAAATTAAACAATAAATTACTTGAACAAAAACAAGGAAAAAATGGGCGAGATGAAATAATCCAATGATTGCACAAAATAACTCCTAAGGTAATATAGCGCTCAAAATAACTTGTAGATCACCTACTTATCCAATGAGTGCCTGAGACAACCCCTTAGAAGTGTTCTAAATGATACAAAAACGAAAGCATCCAGACATACTACCACGACCAAAAAGGGGCATGAATAACTGAATGGACAAAGGAATAAAGCCCAAATGACTCGGCAGACAAAGTGGTCTCTCGAATAAACCAGGTGTGCTTCACACACACACACACACACACACACACACACACACAAAAGAAAAAGAAAAAAAAGCAAACGAGGGAATATTCAAAACTGGTAAATCAAATGCGTGCCTTGGATAGCTTATTGAAAAAAGAAACACCTCAAATATCTCCATAGATGAAGGATTCCAATATTATTGATGGACTAATTAGTATTCCAAATAACCTCAAAACGTAGAGCAGGAATTTCTCCACAATCCATCGTTAGGGAGTTCTTTAAATAACTCCATAGGCCAAGAAGTGCTGCAAAAGAGGTTTTAACCAAATCAGAACTAAGGAGTATAATCACAAACATGGTAAACCAAGGTATTACCCAATGGCCAATCTTTGTCCAGAGAAAATTCATAAAACAAGGGTAACTCTGCAAGACAATTTTAAACAGATAGTACTCAAACAAAATCCTGAATAATAATGAAAGCTCTTTATAACAAGTGCAGGAAAAATGTATCTTTAAAACAATTATCTGAAGCAAATGTAAACAATGATTGCTCACAAACAGCTCTTTAGAGCAAGGAAGGCTCAAAGTAATCCAACAGACCAAAAACAAAAACACAAAATATCAGAATTTACTCTAAGGTGATACTTTAAACCAGGCCGTATCACCCCTTACAAAAGACAAGTCAAGGAAAATTTTTTAATCTCTTAAATTCCACATCACGAGTATGTTTTACATCAAACAGAGCAGAAAAAGTAGAACTAAATTACTGCGGTTGAAACTTAGTTATTCACAAAAAAAAACAGCACATAAGAAGAAAACTCAGAAGACCTTAACAATCGTCATAGGTTTTATGTTATCAACATTGGATGGACTATAACCAATCCGGGTAGCTGCTCACAAGCTAGAGAAGTGGCGAGAAAGTGACCCAACGAGACACTGCCCAGCCCAAACAAAAGACCTACACAGCAGATCAAGCCTCACCAGGAAAGAAGGACTGGTTAACCCTAAACAGAACAAGGGTTAAAGTGGGCAAAACTGGAGAAGCGCCACCAACCCTGAATGTCCATGTGGGGAAACACCAAAAGGGTGCCAAGTGCCAACTGGACCCTCATTGCTCAGATCAAGACAACAACGCTCTCTTATGAGTTTGGCATTGGCATGATAAGACATGATGATGATGTCATCAAGGTGCATAAGTTGTGTTCTACTTAAAGACAAAGCTTAATGACCAACAAATATTTACAGAGTAGGAAGGCCTAATGGACAGTAAGGATGGAAACAAAACCTTTTGAAATCATAAACTTAAAAAGGGTAAAACACCCAGAATGATTAAGTAACATTCCAATCTATCAGACTTCGTCCAATATATGTAGGTGACACTAAGAGCATGGTAGCATAGAAAAACAATGTAGAATAGACATCACAGGGTAGAAAAGATCTTCGCCCAGTAGGACCTGACTTGATTGAGGACCTGGTCACAAAAATATATTAAGTAAAGTTTAGATCAAATATCTGGACTTGAGATGATATACCTTTTTAAAACATACATTATACAATATAATTAGATTGAAGATTTTCATCATTTTTGTAAAAAAAAAAAAAAAATAAACAGAGAAAATTTATCTGAATATACCACAAGATTTCTTTGTGAAAAACACGAGTCATTAAATGCAAGTACCAAAACTTTCAGCCGATATTTTTTTCTGATTCTTAATAGTACTATGATCAAGTGATTATGTTACTTCAAATGCTATATATAAATTATGGCAAACATGTGAGCATTGTGGTCAAATCAAATTTGAATTAAGTGACACAAAACAGAAAAATATATGATCTTTTTCTATGGTTTTGATAAAACAAAATATTACCCACATTCTATACCTAGTATAAATACAAAAAAATATAAGTAAAATTTTCGATTGATGACAATACATTAGAGAGTGAGATTCAATACTGAGGCTTCTAGTAAATTTAGTATGACACAAGATAGCAAAAGACTGAAATGGGGATAAAAGTTCTTGAAGTGATTCAGTCCTATTTCAAGTTCCAAAAACCTATAAGTTAATTTTACGTCTTGTTCTTTGTTGAAATTTTCAAATAAAAAAGTGACAGTAGCGTTTACGATAATTAAGACTTAATAAATAAGTATAATGTAAAATGAAAATTACTGTATATGGCACAGACAGCAGCAGATTTTAGGATTTATAGAAAATAATTTTGTAGTTGAATTCTAAAAGTTAACTTTAACATGTAATAGGGCACTTAGAGCCTCACTGTAAACAGACCTACACAAAAATTTGAAAAATTATTTTCTGGGCTCCGACCCGTGTCGGCCAGTGAAATGCTCCTTTAACACTATTTCTAAGGTATATAACTGCAATTATTAATTCTCCCGACACCTAAAACTATGGCTTGTATATTTTTCCTTGAGATCACAGATCCCAAATAATCCTCTTGCAATGTTGAACAGAAGTTTTCTTTTGATTAATGGACATCACAATATCTGCCGTCAGTCATGTGTTCATCTCTAGCAAGGGACCAACTGCATCCTGAAAAAAAATATAATTACTCCTCTATAAATTTTGAACAAATAAAAAGCTTTGATAGGCAAACTGAATCATATGACAAAAAATCATATAAAAACTGTTATAAGATGAGATTATGTGAAAAATTATTTCGCTTTTCATAATTATTCTTTAATTACTCCTCTTAAAATTTAGAGCAAATAAAAAGCTTTGATAGGCCAACTGAAACATATAACATATTATATGAAAACTGTTATTAAATAATGATCATAGTAAAAAAAAATAGTTTAGCTTTTCATAGTTATTCATTCATGAACATCAATAGAAACAAGCACAAGTGTGTTCAATAGATTCATTTATAAGAATGTTTGATCGTGTGATCTAAATGAATAATTTACATTTTATAAAACAAATATGATTCTCAAGTTTGCTAAAGATAGCGTTCTTAGATGGAAATCAATTTGGCTTTAACAGATGGAAATTATAGTATGAATTGGTGTGGACAAAATTGTCTAAAAACTATGAGGAACGTTTCAAGTAAATGAATGATTGACATTAATTTATTATGACCATCTCACAAAAAACATTTGAGAACAATCATTTCAAGAGAATTTCTGCGATACAGTACTTTTTCAGATAGTATATACTCAAAATTATATTGTACATTGTACATAATCTACCTTTCATTGATATCCATTACGTACAGTACAGTACTCTGTAACCTGAGGTGTAAACTTCTGAAAAATTTAAACAATGAAAAGTTTAACTTATCTTTAAACTGATGACGGTTAAGTATTACAGCCTCCATTCCTGTTATCAGCTTTGAATTAGATATGAATAATTTCATCTTGTGCCATCAACGTTCCTTTAGCTTCCATCTCCTTCCCATATCATTAGGGGAATCAGGTTGCCAACTAGTAATTTTTTTTAACTGGCTTCGGATTTTGGATTTCAAATGTGAAGGTAAATAAACACCATCTGAAATAAAAGAAAAATATCTTTACTCCAAATGTTCTTCACCTTCAAATTATAACCTGACTCTTGATAATTAATTTCATACATAGAGTCCCATTTTAGGGTTATCCAATAGAATAACTGGGATATTCAACTCCATCTTTAGAGATCAAGATAACAGGCACTTTTGAACCTCAAACTTGACCATGCTCTTATGTTTTTAAGAAAAAACCCAAAAGAAGAACAGTGCTAATAACAAGAATTCGTGAAAAAACAAAACAAGAATAAAACAAAGTTCAACTTGGATAATTATCCGAAATTATAGTAGCAGCCAAGTAAGAAAAGTGATTAGTGCTTTTATATCAACCCTATTCTTTCAACAATGATTTTATGAGTACTATTCTTGATAAGGTTACCAGTATCATCATTGCATTGGTAATATTGCATGTAGAATATTAGGAAATTACTAAGATCAAAATCTAACAATTATATACGTGATTAGGTAATAAGGTAGAAGTATATTTTTCTAGTATAATGCATAGAGGACAATAAAATCTTTTCAAATACTTCAGCTATCTGAAAAGGTTTAATTGAACTCACTGTTTTCGTACTTGGATTCAGAGCCAGTGAAATTTAATTTTCTGAACGATAGTAGAAAGCCAATTATAGATAAACTGGTCCTCTCAGCTACTCTTAGACCTTGCCTGCCCTTGCCATTAATGTGTTGTCAAGTAATCGTTTCATGACAGCACAAAATGTGAGTTGGTAGACAACAATACAAATCTTTTAATGTCTACTTGGACAGAGTTTTTTTTTTCTATCTATATCTTCCAATAGGGACATAAAGTGAGTACTGTATCAGTATGATTTATTGGTAGTGGTTATATGGGAAGTTGCTAGGGTCAGGGGGGCCATTCAGCTCCAAAATGAAACTAGGGGAAATCCTCTCAGATATGCTAAGAGGTAAAAGTTGATAGATGTTGGACAAAAGGTTGGGAGAAAGACAGTAAGAAAAGGGCGTAGGTAGGCCCCACAGGGAAATTGTGAAAACACTTAATTCATACACTTAGTGCACTGCATGAGGTGCACTGATGGCAGTATAAAAATAGACCTGGGTCAAGGAACGATAGCCCTTCACTGCTAACCCTGAGCAAAGTTTTTTCTCTCCGAGATAAAGTAAAAATTCGGCTATCAGCGGTATAGTGGCTCCGAGAGGAGAAACACCCCTAGTCGCAGCACAGGGGTGTAAAGACCATTCTGATCCAATTATCTGACCCCAGTGACTCAGCTTGTCTGCTGTTACACTCTTTTTGTTGAGAATGAACCAGGCTGAGAGGATAACCTTATTCTGGACTGCCCAGTTATGCACCAATACAGCTAACTAGCAGAGAAGCTTTGATACTGTGTCACCTCCTTTGTTGACATATGCCACAACAGTTGAATTATCATTCATCAATGTAACCAAGTGGCCGTAGTAGATAGTTTGCCTTCAACTCCAGCTCATTTATATGGAGAGCCTTGTCTTCTAGCACCCCATTTCCTGATGCCAGATGGTCCTTGAGATGGGTCCTTGTATAAAGGATGCCTGGATGGGAGCACTCTAAGGGAGACCAAAGTAGGTCGGATTTGGTGTCTTGCTTGATTGTTTCTGGATTTCAAGGAGAATCTGTGGTCTGTGACAGGTGTCTCCTTATACATTATTGTGATGGTCATAAGTGGAGGCAACTGGGAGGCATTAGTTTCTCTAGATAGGTCAGGCGTCCGATTAGCTGTAGCTATTGTTGTGCTCGTGACTGTGTCTGATGAAGGAAGGGATGAGCTAATTTCATGATTTGAGTTACCTTCTTTCATATGGATAAACTCTCCCTATTATTGTGTCTATGTCCATGCCAATTTCTATCACTCTTTGCTCGGGTGGAAGCTTGGACTTCTCCAGATTTGTAATAATCCTGAGATCGGAATAAAACGAGAAGAGAATGTCACAATAATAAAGTTTGGACTCTTTGAGTCTGGCAGTATTAGCCATTTGTTTAAGTACTGGATCAGATGAATTCCATTGGCATGGGAATATGACGACACCAACGTGAACACCCAAGTAAATATCTTGGGGTCTCTGGACAATCCAAAGCAATTTGAATGGAAAGACTTTGCTCCCTAGGCCAAGGTGTAGATACTTTCTTGAAGAAATTATTTATGGGGAATCTTGGAGTGTGTTGTAGTTATTTTTCTTTATATTTAAGTCTTGATTTTGATTTTTACTATAATTTTTTTTGTCTCATCAGCCATCTTATTGTCTCATGACTCCTTTGTTGTCTTTCAGGTTGGTGCAATGCCTGACACCCAGTAGGGAAGGCAAGATGTACTCCTGTTGTGTATATTTATCTATCACAAAAAATAGTTATATTAAATTCTTTAACCCTGTGGCATTAAAAGCACTCTTTGGAAGATTAGAGCTACATGACATGAAATAATTCGGCTTTATAAGGTATTTGCGGTGATATCTGTGAAGTAACTTGCCTGATTTGGCAGTGTACCTTATGCAGAGTAGGCTACTGTATATCACTTAATTACAGTATAATTATGTATAGGCAGATTTCTCTCACACAGGTGACTGTGAAATCACGTTTTTTAAAGTAATTTGTATTTTTTTCTAACCATAGGAGATAAAAACAACGAATCTGGAACACGGCAGTTAAAATTATAACGAGTTGTAACGACCAACAGGTAATAACATATTGGTAATGGGGAAGTGACCGCCATGCTTCCCTTATCCACTCCACTGGTTCATTGACAATTCACTTGGAACGAAGTCTGGGACTTTCTCTGGAGCTGGTGATAGTGGGGAAGTTTGAGTAAAGGACAAAATACTTAAAAAATGCGAGTTGTTCCTACACGAACACAAACCATCATCCTTTACTTATGGGAGACTTGTCCTTAGGTGGAAGGAAGTCCCTTTTCTCAACTGGCTGGAAGCTTAGATTAGGAACAAAAAGCTCTAGCATCTCAGATGTGTAAGAGAAAAGGGTTCCTTACACATCATGAACACCTGCCAGAGAACCAGCTGGGTTTCACGGCCCTGCTGTAAAAGTATTATAGTTTAGCTTGAATACTTTGTCTGGTAGGCCTGGCATGTGATGGGTTTGACAATGTTGCAATTTGAAGACTTCTCATGAATATGAGTTTGCCTGACTACACCACACTTCCCCTAATAAGGATTGTGGCAAAATGACTTTCCTGTGCTTGAGTAAGGAATAGCTAAAAGCAGCCTGGGCTTACCCCAGGAGAGGCTGGTCCTCTCTGGTGAGGAATCGTGCTGCTTCTTGTCTTCCTGTTCGAACAGGCGTCAAAGGGGGTCAGGGATTAAAAATATATCTCTAATCTCCCTATTTTGGGAACTAAAAGTGTCTCACATACAAAACTTTTAACTTTTCTGAGAACTCCACTGCCTATTAGGTGGAGACAAGGAGAAGAAGGACCATCAGGATCTCTCCTACGGAAAGACCTATTGGAGTCAGTTGAATTTTTCGGCCTTATATTTTTCAGACTTTTCTATCCCATCATTTGGAGCCCTTTTAAAAGGGAGAACAAAGGTCCTCTCCCTTCTGAGCGAGCAACACCTTCAGGAGAGACTTGATCCGAAACTGGTTGTTTAAATGAAAAACTATCTAATGATGGTTTGGTGCTCTCAAATGGGCAACCAAAGACAAATTCAATTGGTGACAATCTATAATTCTCAGCTTAAGAGATGCATCTTGGCAATCTTGATCGCCTATGCCTCTGCGGGTGAGGATCTAACACCAAAGTGTAGTTAACTGCACAGGAGTACTTTCCCCGCATTCACCAACAATCATTGGACTGTGCTAAGGAGATGAATTAGTGCGTTTCCTTGTATCTTTATTATCTATCCCATGTATATCAGGGATTAAAGGGGGTGAAAGCGCATAAAGAGCAGAAGCTCGCATGTCAGCCAGTGAGCAGGCTTGTGTGCAAATTGATTGACAAATTAAGCTTGAAAACATAGGCACAACCCGTGCGAATATGACAAATTTGGAGATAATTTGTATTTTTCCTAACCATACAAACCTTAGCTATTTACATGAGGTATTACTTTCGGCGTAGCTGAAATGACGAGCCATTAGATTTTTAACGAGGGTTAACTACCCTCTCGCTAGTTAGCGAGGGGGTAGGGTAGGGGTAGCTGGCTACCCCTCCCCCCTCACACACCGGTGAACCGATTCACTTCGCTTAGAGGTAGGACTTCACGGGGGACAGGGCTGGCGGGCAAATATGTGTAAATAGCTAAGGTTTGTATAGTTGGAAAAACACAAATTATCTCCAAATTTGTCATTTGTTCCGTAACCGAAATACAAACCACGCTATTTACATGGGGTGACTTAACCCTTAGGTAGGGTGGAAAGTCCCCAGCCTTACTGGCTTTGGCTTTTGCCCAGGGACTCAGAATCCGAGTGAGCAGCACTCGAGAAAAGGAGTCCCTGCATCTCACAAATTCCTTGCTCCGCAAGGAACGTGCGGCCTACATAAGCTTGTGTGTGAATGAAAGAAGTGTGACTCGTCCTAGGAAGCTGACCTGAAGTCCTTTAGATGGAAATCTAGGTTAGGACGTTCCCAATACCACCTCGTCAGGGTATGGGGGACGCGACAGTAATATATTAATACTAGGAACACAAGGAAGCATGGTTTACCTGCAGTGGTTTCAGGTCAGCTATGCAGAGAACCCAGGATGCTGCTTTCCCTAAGAGAGGGGAGGATGAAGAAAAGAGTAAGGGCCAGACATACTTTTTCATTCATGCAGTCTTAAACCGGGTAACAAAGCCCTCAACCTTCTGCTACCTGTCCATTAAGGAGCCTGAGATTAGACCAGCTGTTGTGCAGCCACCACAGGCCCGATAGAGAACGTATCGAGGCTCCTGTGGGTCACGTCCTGCAGGTAATGGGCTGTGAAGGTCGTTTGACGCTTCCAGACTCCAGCTTGTAGCACCTGCGTCACAGAGAAGTTTCTCTTGAATGCCAGGGAAGTTGCGATGCCTCTGACATCGTGTGCTCTAGGGCGACGTGACGGAGGAGGGTCTGGATTCAGGGCATGATGGATGACCCTTCGAATCCAAGCTGAGATGGTATTCTTGGTGACCCTCCTCTTCGTCCTTCCCGTACTCACAAACAGGGCTTGCACGCGAGGGCGAACTGCAGCTGTTCTTTTAAGATAACGCCTCAGACTCCTTACTGGGCATAGTAGATGGTCTGGGTCATCTGTTACAGAACGAAGTCTCGAAACCATGAAGGAGTCGAACCGTGGGTCCGGAACTCCAGGATTTTGAGTCTTAGCAAAAACTCGGGGACGAACCTGAACGTTACCTCCCCCCATCCCCTTGAATGGGCGACGTTGTACGAGAGACCATGGAGTTCACTGACACGCTTGGCTGAAGCCAGAGCGAGCAGGAACACCGTCTTCCAAGTAAGGTGACAATCAGAAGCCTGGCGTAATGGTTCGAACGGAGGTCTCTTTAGAGCCCTGAGAACCCGAACCACGTTCCATGGAGGAGGTCTCACTTCCGACTCAGGGCAGTTAAGTTCGTAGCTTCGTATGAGCAAGGAAAGTTCCAACGAGGAAGAAATGTCCAATCCTTTCAGCCTGAAGGCCAGGCTTAAGGCTGAGCAATAGCCTTTCACCGCTGAGACCGAAAGGCGCATTTCCTTCAGCAAATATACAAGAAACTCCGCTATTGCTGGAATAGTGGCATCGAGGGGAGAGATACCCCTCCCACGACACCAACCACAGAAGACTCTCCACTTCGCCTGGTAGACTCCTGTAGATGACTTTCGCAGGTGTTGAGACATCCTCTCCGCACCTTGTTGCGAAAAGCCTCTCTCTGTGAGGAGATGCTGGATAGTCTCCAGGCGTGAAGCCGAAGCGAAGCTACGGTTTTGTGGAAGATTTTGCTGTGAGGTTGCCTGAGTAGCTCGGGTCGTGGGGGGAGTTCTCTCGGGAGTTCCGTCAGGAGCTGCAGAAGGTCCGGGAACCACTCTGCATGATGCCATAGCGGAGCTATCAAGGTCATCGACAGGTTGACCGATAGTCTGGTCTTGTTGAGCACCCTTCTCATCAGACAGAATGGTGGGAAGGCGTAGACATCGATGTTGTCCCACCGTTGTTGGAAGGCATCTTGCCAGAGTGCCTTGGGGTCCGGGACTGGGGAGCAGTACAGCGGCAGCTTGAAATTCAAGGCTGTCGCGAACAAGTCCACTGTCGGGGAACCCCACAAAGTCAGGACTTTGTTGGCTACTAGAGGATCCAAAGACCACTCGGTAATCACTATCTGCGAAGCTCTGCTCAGACTGTCGGCGAGCACATTCCTTTTGCCCGGAATGAAGCCAGCTGATAGTGGAATCGAGTGGACTTCGGCCCATCTCAGAATCTCTACTGCAAGATGGGATAGCTGTTGTGAAAAGATACCTCCCTGCTTATTGATATAAGCCACTACGGTGGTGTTGTCGCTCATCACCACCACAGAGTGACCCGCCAGGGTCTGTTGGAACTGTTGAAGGGCCAGATATACGGCCTTCATTTCTAGCAGATTGATGTCGAGGTACCTCTCTGATTCTGACCACCGGCCTGAGATCCTGTGGTTCAGAACGTGGGCCAACCACCCTTCTTTTGACGCATCCGAGAACAGCATCAAATCCGGGGGGGGGGGAGGACGAGAAGATCCACTCCCTTTCGAAGGTTTCCGTACGTCAACCACCACTGCAGGTCCGTACGTTCTGCAGGCCCCATAGGGACCAGAACGTCCGGGGAATCGTGGCCTTGATTCCACAGGAACTTGAGCCGCCATTGCAGGGATCTCATCCTGAGGCAGCCGTTTGGAACTAGACGGGCCAGGGAGGACAGGTGACCTAGAAGACGTAACCAAGATTGGGCTGGAAAGTCTCTGCGACCCTCCTCAGCCTTGCTATCCTGTCGTCTGATGGAAAGGCTTTGTGGAGATTGGTGTCCAATATCATGCCTAGATATACCAGTCGTTGAGATGGAAGCAGAGAAGACTTCTCGAGATTTACCCTGATCCCTAGATCTTGGCAAACTCCCAGAAGCTTGTCTCGGTGTTGAAGAAGGGTCGACTCCGAGTCTGCCAGGATCAGCCAGTCGTCCAGATAGCGAAGGAGACGGATGCCGATCCTGTGTGCCCACGATGATATCAAGGTGAAAACTCTGGTGAACACCTGTGTTGCTGTGGAGAGACCGAAACACAGCACCTTGAACTGGTAGATCTTCTTGTCTAGGCTGAATCTCAAGTACTTCCTGGAAGACGAATGGATTGGGATCTGGAAGTACGCGTCCTTTAGATCCAGTGTGCACATGAAGTCTTGCGGTCTCACTGCAAGTCTGACCGTCTCTGCTGTCTCCATGCTGAACGGAGTTTGTTTGGCAAACTTGTTCAGGGCTGAGAGGTCGATGACTGGTCTCCAGCCTCCAGATGCCTTCTTTACAAGAAAGAGTCGACTGAAGAAGCCTGGGGAGCCGTCGACGACCTCTTGGAGAGCATCCTTCTTGAGCATGGCTTCAACTTCTGCCCGAAGGGCTAGCCCCTTTACCGATCCCATGGCATAGGAGCTCAACGACACTGGATTCGCTGTCAGGGGAGGAAGAGATGTTATGAACGGGACGCGATATCCTTGGCTGATCACAGAGATCGTCTAGGAATCGGCCCCGAGTTGCTGCCACCTGAACGCACAACTCTGCAGGCATCCCCCCACTGGTGGACACGCAGGAGGATTGCGAATCCTAGCGTTTGCGAACTCGGCCGCTCCCTCTAGGATTCTTGCCTCCCCTGGAGGACTTCCCACCCTTCCTGTCCTTGACAGGAAAGGGCTGCTCTTTGGACACCTTTGCCTTTGCTGCCGGAGCCGGTTTCGATGTCCTAGTCTGACGAGGCTGTTGTTGTTGAGGTGCTGGAGGCTTGTAGGGTCTGGATGTAAGAACCCTTTGGAGGAGAGAATCGTGATTCGATTTCCTCCACCTCTCAGCTGTCCGTTCCACATCCTAGGGCTCAAACAGGCTCTTTCCCAGGATGGAAGAGTGTCTGAGCTTGCAGACCTCCACGGCTGGGACCTTCACATGGAACCTCTCGGTCACCGCATCACGACGCTTCAAGATCGAGTTCGCCCACAAGTTCGAAACTTGGTGAGCTAGAAACTCGATGGTGCGCGTGCCCGGGAGGAGAAAAGTCTCCATGGCCTTCCTGGTGCTCTCCTTGGACAAGTCCTCGGATCACAACAGGATGCCCAGAGACCCCAGCCAGACATCCAGCCACGAAGTGGCCTGCATGGCACACTTTGCGACCTTCTCCTGGCTCAAGATCTCTGTAGCCGAGAATGTCACCTGCCGGGCGGAGAGTTTCTCAAGAGAAATTCCCCTGGAGAGCTCTTCCACAGAATGGTGGAGAGGAAGAGCTAAACAAGACTCCCCCATGATCTCGAAGTACCTCCTCTGTTGTACGCGAGGAGGTAGGAGGAGTTTGTTGCCGGCAGAGGAACGGCTGGAGGAGGCGAGTTCGGAGAGTTGGCTCTCAACCTTGTCTCTGGCGCTCTTAACCCCCTGGGACCAGGGCAGAGCCGCACTGGCCTTAGGAGGTTTTTGAGTGCCGTAGACTTGGTCCAGAACCGTATCCTTACCTACGCGAGGGGCGGTCTCCGGGTCCTCGAACCTGTTGAGTTGCCTCATCAGACTCAGGACCTGCCAGAAGGCATGCTCCGACTCATGCAGCTCTCCTCCTTGTGGACTGGCAGCAAAGTCTCCTGTCCCCAGCGGCTCTACTTGGGGGGACACGTAGACGTTCTCCTGGGGTCTTGCTGGCTCTGGTCGAATCCGGGATGAAGACTTAAGGACGGTCTTCGAGTCCTTGGACTCCCTCCTAGGAGGGATACTGGACTCCAGTAAAGAAGTTTGAGGGCTCCTCTCTGCTCCCACACGAGACGATTCTCCTACTCGAGGTGGGGTTCCTCCCATTGGTGCCGTGGGAGAATGTCTCACCTCGCTGGACTCTCCTGAGAATGGAAAGGCTTCGTCCACAGGAGAAGACAAAACCATCTGAGGGGGGGAAGGGGCCTTCCTAACGGACTTCTTAGGAGCCAGTTTAACCCTAGGAGAAGTCACCACGAAGTCCACTCCTCTCCTTCTCTTCAGCAGGGACGAGGCTGCCGTTGGTTTGAGGCCTAGATCAGCGAGGGCCGGCTTAACAGCCTTGACGACCGCTTTGATCAGAGACCCAAACCAAGGCTGATGGCTGACAGACTCGGTGTCAGCGACTCCCGCTGGAGGGAAGGGGATCGGGCGATCCTTAGGAGTGGACACCACAGGGCCTGCCTGAAAAGAAGAAGAGTGTTGCCTAGACCTCTCTGAAGATTCTTCCTCCTCCTGCAAGTGCGCTGCTCTGCGCTTACGGGGTGGAGATCGTGACGACGAGGATCTGGAAGTACGCGCTCCAGAGGACTTGCAAGGTTGCCCGTGCTGCGAAACCCAGCGGGAATCGCGGTCGGGGTCGCGCTGGCGCTGGCGCGATGGTAAGATTGCGAGGTCGTGCGCGGGCGAACGTTGGTGCACATGCGCGCGGGCGTGTGGAGATGAAAGCGCGGGTGCTCGTGGGCGCGCGGGCGAGAGGGCGCGCGGGCGAGAGAGCGCGTGGGCGCGCGGGCGAGAGAGCGCGTGGGAGCGCGGGCGAGCGGGGCGCGCAGGCGAGTGAACGCGTGGGCACGTAGGTGAAAGTGCACGTGGGCGCG
Source organism: Palaemon carinicauda (assembly GCF_036898095.1). NCBI lineage: Eukaryota > Metazoa > Arthropoda > Malacostraca > Decapoda > Palaemonidae > Palaemon > Palaemon carinicauda. The sequence continues at coordinate 166,161,614 of NC_090732.1, read as the reverse complement.
CAGGTGAGAGTGCGCGCGGTTGTAAGGGAGAGCGCTGGTGGCCGGGAGAACGACGGCGCGCAGGGGAGTGATGGCGCGTTGGCGAGCGATGGCGCGTAAGGCGAGAAGGCGATCGACTGCGCACAGGCGAGTTAGCGCGTGGGTGCGTAGGAGACTTTCGGCGATCTGACGCGTTGGAGAGCGCTTGCGCGCAGGCAAAAGATCGCGCAGGCGTGCGGGAGATCGCTGGCGCGTTGGAGATCGCTGGCGCGTATTGGTGTGATCAGGAGCTATTAGCTGGGACGCAGGACCAGAAGGTGAAATGGCGCGTAAAGGCGAACGCTCACAGGCTTGCACTGGAGACTTCTCGTGGGCGTGCGGGCGTGCAGACACTCGAACAGGTCTAGAAGAGCGCACAGGAGAGTGCGCGCGATGGCGCGCAGGCAAAGGCTGGCGCGTGGGCGGGGTCTGCGGGCGCACAGCAGATCGACGGTGAGGGGGCAAAGGAACAGCCTCCTTGCCTGCACCCAGATCCGGAGATCGTGGGCGCGCGGCGAACGTTGGCGCGCATGGCGCGTATCAGGACCAGGACGCGCAGATGTGCGCTGGCGAGCAGGCGATCGTGGGTGCTCAGGAGTACGTAGGCGCGCAAGGCGCACAGCAGCAACAGGGCGCGCAGATGTGCGCTGGCGAGCAGGAGAAAGCTGGCGCACAGGAAATCCCTGACGAGCAGGAGAGCGCTGACGCGCAGGTGAGCGCTGGCGCGCAGGCGAGCGCTGGCGAGCGCTGGCGAGCAGGAGATCTACGGCAAGAAGACGTGGCTTCAGAAGATCGCTGGCGATTTGAGTCCGAAGGGTCCACAGCAGGAGAGGGCTTGCGCACTACTGCGTGTGAGCGCGCAGGAGACCGTGGGAGCGCAGGTAACACCTGGTGCTTAAGGGACTTACTCTCTATGGGAGATAAGCCCTTATGCCCCGAAGGGACCGGTGCCCGTTAGAAAACGGGGTGCGTTGGCGCCCATTGTGCATCTGCGTCCTCGAACGGAGAAGGAAGGCTAGCAGGTCTGGCAGGCGTGGGAGATTGCAAACGATCAGCTGAGAGGTCTAGCGATGCAGCTGCAACGGTCTGCTCACGTCGAGGAGGCTCCTCTGCGGGGGACGTCGAAGGCGAAGAACCGAAGAGGCGCCTCCTAACTCCCTTATAAGGGGAAGGAAGGCCTCTACGGCGAAGAGGAGGGCGAGCCTTACACCGAAGACGACCTCGAGGGGCAGCGACAACATTGCCGGTCCTCCGAAGAGGAGTCTACGTCAGTGAACTCCCCCGAGGGGGAGAATCACCCGCAGGAGAGACCGTTGAACCCAGCTCCTCCCTCGAAGGATGTTCGGAGGGGGGAACTGAGCCTTCAGCAACATCCGCAACAACAGCAGGGGTTTGGCCCGACCCGTCGGAAGCCTCTGCCACAACAACATCGACAATAGACAGAGGATCAACCTCTGCTATTACCGGCGACTGTTTAACAGCTGCACCAAACTGGATCAGGTCAAACAGGGCTTCCCTGGAGGGCGAGCCCTTAAGCCCCAAGGAAGCCCAAAGCTGCAAAAGATCATTGTTAGAAACAGAGTCATCAACATCAAAATCCTCCCCCGGAGGTGGAGGAGGAGGAGCTGCCTCGCTATGGGAGGCAACTCCCTCTCCCGAACCCCAAGGTTGGTCAACAACAGAAAGGCCTACGCTACCACTCGACGGCCCCTCGCAAGAGACCGATCGAGTGGAAGCTTCGGAGGAGGTTCGGGCAACGGAAGAAGTGTCTTTGGAACCTTCCTTCTTCAAGGCAGCCCTTGAAGGAGAAAGGTCACGCTTAGACTTCTTCTTACGTCGCCAGGAAAACCTCTCCCACTGGGAGGTAGACCACTCCCTGCACTCACTACAAGTTTTATCCCTATCACACCGTTGACCTCGGCAGTATGGACATAAGGAGTGAGGGTCGGTCTCGACCGCCGACATGAACGTTCCACAAGGGCGGTCGGGAAGTCCAGGGCACTTCCGCATGATGGAAAGAGCCCAACTTCCAAGAACACAAGCTGTAAGAAAAAGCAAATAAATTAAGGCTGTCAAAAATGCGAGGGTGAGACAGACAGGTCTGATCATCGGTGTGAGGGGGAGGGGTAGCCAGCTACCCCTCCCCTACCCCCTCGCTAACAAGCGAGAGGGTAGTTAACCCTCGTTAAAAATCTAATGGCTCGTCATTTCAGCTACCCCGAAAGTAATACCCCATGTAAATAGCGTGGTTTGTATTTCGGTTACGGAACAAACAAAAAATATAATGAAAAGTGCAAGCAGAAGTGGTCCCAATAGTGCTCAATAGAGCAGGTGAGAGGATGTGCAATTAATCGCAAGCAGGTAAGAGGGTAAGTGATTGATCATGAGCAAGTGAGAGGGTGTGCAATCAACCATAAGCCGGAGAGTGTGTGTTCGATAACCAGCAAACAGGCGAGAGTGTTACCTTCGATCATCAGCCAGTGTGCTATTGCAAAAATATGACATGGCGCTTTTTTCAGAGCATGTGAACACCTAGTAGTATGCCTAGTATCACTCTAATGGACGAGCGAACAGGTGGGATGTCGCTCCTGTAGAAGAACACAATAGCCAACAGATGCAAGATCACAAGCATGTGTGGTGGCGCTCTCAAGATGCATGTGATCGCGAACAGTTGAGGAAAGAGAAAAGTAGCATGCAATCTCTCAGTCTCTTTTTTTTGTCCTTGATGAAGGATTGACCAACACTATTTCTCGCATGGGGAGAGAAATGGTAAGAGTGACTTGGTAAGAGTGACATGTGAAAATCCAAGGACTAATCGCCCACGATGGGAAAAGAAAGGCGGCAGCCTCATTTTATTCTGACTGGTAGTGTGTACGAAGTTAGCCGAGTATATCCCTAGATCGAGGGCACTTGGATGTATGAACAATTTTCCTCCTTTCTATGCTGAATGTGTGTGGAAGTTGCGCCTTTTCACATTTCTATATCAGCTACCCTCTGGCTGTCTGGGAAGGCAAGTGCTTCAAATGAGAGTGCCTGTAGTCATTGCTAGCTTTGTGATCATTGAATGTACACACATAATCGCAATCATACATTTGGGACATAATGGAATACCTCCCCTTGGGGAAAGCTTGCAATATGAAGCGTGAAAAGATCCATGGGATCACATGAAGCTGTCTCTGTGGGTGTACAGTAGTGTTAATCACATTAGTTTTAAGCACAGTAGTGTTAAGAGTGCTAGTGTGTGAGAACACTGTTATATGTTCCAGAGGTTCACTAATGTGTTGAGTGATCTAGTGTAAGAGTTGGCTGATGTGTGAAAGTGGGCTGATGTGTGAAAGTGGGCTGATGTGTGAAAGTGGGCTGATGTGTGAAAGTGGGCTGATGTGTGAAAGTGGGCTGATGTGTGAAAGTGGGCTGATGTATGAAAGTGGGCTGATGTGTGAAAGTGGGCTGATTTGTGAAGGTATCAGGAACTCGTTGAGCACAGACATGGTCTAGTGAGGCATGTTTTCTGATCTAGTCAGAGAATGTTGAGCACACAAAGCAGCGTGCTTATTGGTAAACAAAGATTCCAATTTCTAACCACCTGTGCAATTGGAGGCGTATTGCTCACGGTTTCTCTTTTGGGAACAAGAATTTGTTCCTCCTGAAACCCTCTTCTTTTTGAACTCATAGGTGGTTGGGCAATTAGCCAAGTCTGACTCAAGGGCAGAATATTACTGGCCAATCAAGTTCAGACCCAATGACAATGTCATAAGACGCTGAAGAACATTGTCGTCAATGGTAACAAGTGTCATAGGTTAAAGAAAATCCTAAAAGCCAAGTAAGAAGAGAAGCCAAAGCATTTCTCTGTTATTTGGCAGCAAAAATCAAAGTGACTGTTCTGTGTACCAGCAGGACTTCCCCATCTTAAGTTATAAGATTCTAGCTGCAGAGTTCCAGCTGCGCTTGAATTAATTCCCACATTAAAGGATAAATGTTTGTATTCGTGTAAGAACAAAGGGATTTTAGATAGCATAACCAAACCCATAGAACCTGTCCTTGGATTCCAGGTCTTTTTCTTTACTTACTAATGGGTTTCAACTACCTGTAATAGCCCTTCAAATTCCATAACTCTTTCACATAAAAACCTACAATTAAAACATTGGCCCATACAACAAAATTAAACTGTTCCTTACCTAAGTCTACGAGGTCAAGGACTGAAGTCTTTCCATAGTTATGGCGACCATTAATTAGTCTCCTTTCTAATGTTAGGTGAAGGTATATTGTAACTGCTTCCAGCAGAAAGTTGTGAAGCTGTCCGTGCCTCTTGTTCTGTGGAATTAATATATTTCCATAAGTATAAAAGCCAAACATAATGAAAAAATATTTGGTACAAAATTATAAATTTGGAAGTAATTTGTATTTTTTTCCTTAACTATTCAGACCAGAGTCCTTTACATATTTTAATTCTATATTTACTACACTCACTTAAAAGCTCAAATATGGTACGGCATTGTAGGAAAAGGTAAGCAAGCATAGCTAAGCTAAGGGTATGTTAGCTAAGATGAGGTAAGGCATGGTATTGTAAAATAAGGGTAGGTTAGCTAAAATAAGGGTAGGTTAGCTAAAATAAGGGTAGGTTAGCTAAAATAAGGGTAGGTTAGCTAAAATAAGGGTAGGTTAGCTAAAATAAGGGTAGGTTAAATAAGGTAAGAGTAGGTTAGCTAATGTAATGGTAGGTTAGCTAATATAATGGTAGGTTACTTAAGGTAAGGGTAGGTTAGCTAAGGTATGGATAGGTTATGTAATGGTAGGTAAGATGAGGGTAGTAAAGGTAAGTCTATGGTAAATACGGTGTAAGGGAAGATAAGGGAAGGTAAGGTAAGATAATGTAAATGTA
>NC_090732.1:166149214-166151714 GCF_036898095.1 Palaemon carinicauda | reverse complement strand
TGTATATATATATATATATATATATATATATATATATACATATATATATATATATATATATATATATATATATATATATATATATATATCTACATATATACAGTATATATATATATATATATATATATATATATATATATATATATATTCATATATATTTATTCATATATATCTACATAATGCTTCTAAGTGGTAGTTTTATTCAGGATACACAAAAAAGATAACTTGCACATTAGAATTCAATATCAGGTTTCCAGTGTCAATTTTCACGTGATATCTATTGGAATGCACACCGCACCTTAGCCTGGTCGACACTTGGCGTAAATGCTGACAACACAGAACTTCTGAAGAGAAATTCCTTTGTAATCGAACAGAATAAGTTGCGAACTTCAATTGGATGACAGATTATTATTATTATTATTATTATTATTATTATTATTATGAGCTAATGTCCTGTAGAGAGTGGGGTTCTCCTGCTGTATGGGACCGGAAAAGCAGCCATCAAAGCTACAACCCTAATTGGAAAAGCAAGATGGTATAAGCCCAAGGGCCCTAGCAGGGAAAAATAGCCCAGTGAGGAAAGGAAATAAGAAAATAAATAAACGATGTAAGAAATAATGAAAATTAAAATTAAATATTCTAAAAACATTAACAACATTAAAACAGACATTTGATATATATACTATAAAAGGACTTATGTAAGCCTGTTCAACATAAAAACATTTGCTGCGAGTTTGAACTTTTGAAGTTCTACTGATTCAACTACACGATAAGGAAGATCATTCCACAACTTGGTCACAGCTGGAATAAAACTTCTAGAGTACTGTGTAGTATTGAGCTTCATGATGGAGAGTTTTATGTAGATAAAACTTGAAGGAGGAGCTGGACAACTGATAAAACATGTACAGTTAACTGTACATAGAAAAACCTTAATAAGAATATTTCCAGTTCAGAGAACAGAAAGTTATACATCTGTGCCCTGCCTGATTGGTAACGTCTCTGCCTGGTGTTTGTTAGACGGGGGTTCGAGTCCCGCTCAGACTCGTTAGTGCCTTTAGTGTCTGCAACCTTACCATCCTTGTGAGCTAAGGATGGGGGGGGGGCGGGTTTGGGGGAGCCTATAGGTCTATCTGCTGAGTCATCAGCAACCATTTCCTGGCCCTCTTTGGTCCTAGCTTGGGTGGAGAGGGGGCTTGGGCGCTGATCATATGTATATATGGTCAGTCTCTAAGCCCTAAGGCATTGTCCTGCTTGGTAGGGCAATGTCACAGTCCCTTGCCTCTGCCATCCATGAGCGGCCTTTGAACCTTTAAACGAGAGAACAGAACGTTATACACCTGCGTCCATAATTCTGAAGTGGATGCTCAAAGGACAATACTATGAAGTGTCTTGTCTCTAGGACATTGTCCTGCTCGATAGGGCAATGTCACTGTCCCTTGCCTCTGTCATTCATGAGCAGCCTTTAAACCTTTAAACGAGAGAACAGGACGTTATAACCTGCGTCCATAATTCTGAAGTAAATTCTCCAAGGACAATACTATGAAGGGTCTAAAGATCATAGCCAGAGTTGCCAGGTTTTCTAAATCAGAAAAGGCCAACTTCTAATCAACAGAAGCTTTAAAAGGCCAACCCATTAGTAGAAAAAGGCCAAATATACAGTATTATTTGATTCGCTTTTTTTCATATTGCTAACGGCTAACCAATTTATAAAAAAAGGCCAAATTGAGGTCTTTTGGCTGGAAAAAAAGACCAAACTGGCAACTCTGATCATAAACAGTTTCTTGAAACTAGATGTCTTTAATGTGATTCTTTCGAGATGATTTTCTGTTTACTTTTCTGCTGTAGATTGCAATTTTATTATTTTAGATTTTGATATATATCAATCTATCATACAGACACACAAGAAACTATGGATCTTGGGCGGGTCTCGAACCCCCGTCCAGCAGATTACCATGTAGGGACGTTTCCAAAAGGCTACCACAACCTATGGATAGAATCAATATACGGCAAAGGGTCTTGTATCTGCCCTTACAGTTTAAAGGTCACTCATGAATGGCATAGGCAAGGGACAGTGACATTGCCATAGCAAGCAGAAAAATGCATTTGAGACTAACCATATATACATACGATCATCGCCCAAGCCCTCCTCTTCACCAGGACCAGGGAGGGCCAGGTAATGGCTACTGATGACTCAGCAGGTAGACCTAAAGGCTCCCCCAAAACATCCCATCCTTAGCTCGCAAAGACGGTGAGGTTGCAGCGACCAAAGGAACTAACGAGTTTGAGCGGGACTCGAACCCCAGTCTTGCGATCACATGGCAGAGACGTTACCAGCTTTAGAAGCATGTGGGGATAATTAATAGGAGTTTCATAATGCGTTAATTGATAACTGATTTCATTATATAAAAAGAAAACTGTCATTATGTGACTTTAGTAAGCATACAGGACAGAAGAAATGTTAACAGATGTAACTTGATCGTATTAGGGTTCAACACAAAAT
>NC_090732.1:166134214-166144214 GCF_036898095.1 Palaemon carinicauda | reverse complement strand
ATATATATATATATATATATATATATATATATATATATATATATAAATATATATATATCTATCTATATACCAAGGCACTTCCCCCAATTTTGGGGGGTAGCCGACACCAACAATGAAACAAAACAAAAAGGGGACCTCTACTCTCTATGTTCCTTCAGCCTAATCAGGGACTCAACCGAGTTCAGCTGGTACTGCTAGGGTGCCACAGCCCAACCTCCCACATTTCCACCACAGATGAAGCTTCATAATGCTGACTCCCCTACTGCTGCTACCTCCGCGGTCATCTAAGGCACCGGAGGAAGCAGCAGGGCCTACTGGAACTGCGTCACAATCGCTCGCCATTCATTCCTATTTCTAACACGCTCTCTTGCCTCTCTCACATCTATCCTCCTATCACCCAAAGCTTTCTTCACACCATCCATCCACCCAAACCTTGGCCTTCCTCTTGTACTTCTCCCATCAACTCTTGCATTCATCACCTTCTTTAGCAGACAACCATTTTCCATTCTCTCAACATGGCCAAACCACCTCAACACATTCATATCCACTCTAGCCGCTAACTCATTTCTTACACCCGTTCTCTCCCTCACCACTTCGTTCCTAACCCTATCTACTCGAGATACACCAGCCATACTCCTCAGACACTTCATCTCAAACACATTCAATTTCTGTCTCTCCATCACTTTCATTCCCCACGACTCCGATCCATACATCACAGTTGGTACAATCACTTTCTCATATAGAACTCTCTTTACATTCATGTCCAACCCTCTATTTTTTACTACTCCCTTAACTGCCCCAAACACTTTGCAACCTTCATTCACTCTCTGACGTACATCTGCTTCCACTCCACCATTGGCTGCAACAATAGACCCCAAGTACTTAAACTGATCCACCTCCTCAAGTAACTCTCCATTCAACATGACATTCAACCTTGCACCACCTTCCCTTCTCGTACATCTCATAACCTTACTCTTACCCACATTAACTCTCAACTTCCTTCTCTCACACACCCTTCCAAATTCTGTCACTAGTCGGTCGAGCTTCTCTTCTGTGTCTGCTACCAGTACAGTATCATCCGCAAACAACAACTGATTTACCTCCCATTCATGGTCATTCTCGCCTACCAGTTTTAATCCTCGTCCAAGCACTCGAGCATTCACCTCTCTCACCACTCCATCAACATACAAGTTAAACAACCACGGCGACATCACACATCCCTGTCTCAGCCCCACTCTCACCGGAAACCAATCACTCACTTCATTTCCTATTCTAACACATGCTTTACTACCTTTGTAGAAACTTTTCACTGCTTGCAACAACCTTCCACCAACTCCATATAACCTCATCACATTCCACATTGCTTCCCTATCAACTCTATCACATGCTTTCTCCAGATCCATAAACGCAACATACACCTCCTTACCTTTTGCTAAATATTTCTCGCATATCTGCCTAACTGTAAAAATTTGATTCATACAACCCCTACCTCTTCTAAAACCACCCTGTACTTCCAAGATTGCATTCTCTGTTTTATCCTTAATCCTATTAATCAATATATATATATATATATATATATATATATATATATATATATATATATATATATATATATATATATACAACAGAATGGGTTCCTAGAGATTAGAAAAGATGCAGGAGAAGGAAGAGAAAACGATGGACTGACGAACTAAGAAAGGGTACGGGTGTAGACCGGCATGGGAAGACCATAAACAGACGCAGTGCACTAGTAACGGTTAATGTTGATGATGATATATTATATATATATATATATATATATATATATATATATATATATATATATATATATATATATATATATATATCTTTCCTGTCATGCTGAGCACCATTGCCAAACGTATCACGACTCAGTCTCTCCTTTGGTAGTGTGAGAGGGATTAGTCACGTCCTGGTGAGAGGGGGTACCCCAAGCGGTACACTCGGAAACCACATTCTCTCACAAATTGCCGAAACTGCCATTTTGTAGTTAGGAAAGGGGAAGGGGTAGGAAGGGTTGAATCTATTTATGTTTGTGCGTGTGTTTATTCTATTTAAATATCTAGTTGTATTTTTTGACGGGTCGCGTACACTAGTAGTAGAATATCAATAACAATGGCGAAGAAATTTTTCTCCTACGAGAATTATTATTGTATATCACTATGACGTAATCAGAGGTACCTATAGATTTTCCACCTATTAAATCCTCACTATTGATTGGATATTATGATAATCATTATTGATATGATATTATGATAATCATTATAGATATGATATTATGATAATCATTATTGATGCGGGATGTGGTGGCTGATGTGATAACGTGCCTGACTGGTGAACGACAGACTGGGGTTCAAGTCCCGCTCAAATTCGCTAGTTTCTTTGGTCGGTACAACCTCACCATTCTTGTGAAATACGGATGGGGGCCTTGGGGGAGCCTATAGGTCTATCTGCTGACTGCAGAGTCATCAATAGCCATTGCCTGGCCCTCCTTGGTCCTAGCTTGGTTGGAGAGGGACTTGGCCGCTGTTTTGTTAAAGTTTTTATAGTTTATTTAGGAAATATTCCTTTTAATGTTGTTAATGTTCTTGAGTTATTTTATTTTTCCTTGTATCTTTTCCTCACTGGGCTATTTTCCCTGTTAGAGCCCCTGGCCTTATAGCATACTGCTTTTCAAAAAGAGTTGTAGCTTAGCAAGTAATAATAATAATAATAATAAAATATGGTCAGTCTCTAGGGCAATGTCCTGCTCGATAGGGCAATGTCACTGTCCCTTGCCCCTGCCATTCAGGAGCGGCCTTTAGACCTTTATTATGATGGTGGAGGTGTTTGTTGGTGACAACGAATTTAATTTTCCTCGTAATTTGTTTGATTGGATCAATTGTCATAAGCAAAGTCAACGAAGTTATTTCTGTATGCACAAAATTTTATGTGCGTGAATAATATCTATATATCGTTATTGTATACCATTAATGTACTTTATTACATTTACCACCATTATTAATTGCTGTAAACTCTTACAATCCATAATTTCGGAAGAAAATTAATCCTTTCTCTAGAGAGAAGTAAATTCTTTCCAAGTAGTGTTATTTTGATGATGAGTGGACACAAAGAATCATTTGTATTCTGTCTATAATCATAAACATCATCATAATCATTAGCCGTTACTAGTCCACTGCAGAACAAAGGCTTCAGACATGTCCTCCTACTCGCTCCTGTTTATGGTCTTAATGCAAATTTTCTGAGTTCGTCAATCAATCGTTTCCTCTTCCTTCCCCTGGTTCTTTTGCAATCTCTAGGTCCCCATTCTGTTATTCTTAATGTCCATCTATTATGTCATTATATGCCCTGTCCATGTCCACTGCAGAACAAAGGCCTCAGACATGTTCTTCCACTCGCTTCTGTTCAAGGTATTTCTGTCCCAGTTTACTCTCACATCGTCTGCCACTGCTCCTTTTGTAATCTCTAAGGACCCATTCTGGTACTCTTAATGTCCCTCTATTATTTTTTATCATATGTCCTGCCCATGTCAACTGCAGAACAAAGGCCTCAGACATGTCCTTCCACTCGCTTCTGTTTATAGTCTTCAGTGCCAGTTTATATTGGCAAGTTTTCTGAGTTCGTCAATCCATCGTCTTTACTTCTATCGCTTGCTTCATTTGCAATCTCTAGGCACCCATTCTGTTATTCTTAATGTCCATCTATTATCTGCCATTGTAAATCCTGCCAAGTACACTGCAGAACAAAGGCCTCAGACATGTCCTTCCACTGGCTCCTGTTTATGGTCTATCTGTGCCATTTTATACCCACAAGTTTTCTAAGTTCGTTAATCCATCATCTTTACCCTATTACTTTTGCAATCGCTAGGGACCCATTCTGTTATTCTTAGTGTCCATTATGTCCATCTATTATCTGTCCTTCTCATTATATGTCCTGCCCACGTCCATTTCTTTTTCCTTACATGTTGTTAAAATATCCTCCACTTAAGTTTGCTCTGTCTATAGAGCTAGTGACATTCTGCACGCACTCAGTCCCTCCCTGTCCAGTTACCAAGAGCAACGGTCAGTTTACTGTATTTTCGTTTATTCTCGGACATTCCACGAATGAAAACATAAAGAATGACAAGAATTATTCCTCTCTTGCTTTTGGGTGCATGATTCGAAGTAATTACCCTGTGAGAACTATATATTTGATTGTTTAAAAGTATAAATTGTTGCTAATGAACTGATTTAGATTCGAAGTTATTGCTCTATGGGAGAACTATATATTTGATAGTTTAAATCGTAAACACTGCTGTTAATGACCTGATTTATCTGGATCAGCTTGAGTTTATGGAAAGTTATATTAAAATGCATTCTAAGTTTTTTTATGAGAAATGTTAAAGTTCGATACCACAGAACTTATAATAGTGTATTTAACGAGAGAGAGAGAGAGAGAGAGAGAGAGAGAGAGAGAGAGAGAGAGAGAGAGAGAGAGAGAGAGAGAGAGAGAGAGAGAGGGGGGGGGGGTGGCAACAGACAAACCCTTTCACCACGTAAAGGTATCCTCACTCGGAAAGTATATACACACACATTATATATATATATATATATATATATATATATATATATATATATATATATATATATATATATATTTTATATATATATATATATATATATATATATATATATATATATATATATATATATATATATATATATATACATACATACATACATATATATATATGTGTGTGTGTACTCAACATTAAACTCTACGTCACAGCTGGACAGATACGACTACCAAATTCATATTACAATTACCAATTCGTGGATTCACCTGCTAGGTAGAAAATTCTCACATTGGTCGATTCCAAAACACAGAAAGGTCGTCAGCGAAGCATTTCACCACTCACCTTTTTACACAAACGGAACAATTACACCTTTCTCTTAAAACACACTAATTCTCATTCAGTATTCCTCTATTTCTTCCTATATATTCCGAAATGCACACTTTTTTCACTAATCTACATCGTCCATTTTCTCCAAACAACCGAAACAAACATTTCAAAACAGACTATTCCATCCTGTCATCCATGTTGAAGTACAACACCACCGCTGCATATCGCCACAAGTTTTTTTTTATTATTATTATTATTTCTTAAAATGGCATCTATAATGCCTGAATATATTAGCTCTACTAGCATTAAACATTTTTAAAGTTTTCCTCTATTCCTTCCTATATATTCAAAAATGCACACACTAATCTACATCGTCCATTTTCTCCAAACAACTGAAACTTTGAAACATTTCAAAACACACCGACTAATACTATCCATCCTGTCATCACTGTTAAAGTAGCCTACAACACCGCCTCTGCATAGCGTCATATGATTTTTTTTTTTTATTCTTAGAATGGCCTCTGTAATGCCTGAATATATTCAGTTCTACTAACATTAAACAATTTTCATTTTCATATAGAGGAATTTGTTCAACATTTCCTTCATCATTTTAGTCTTACACATTCTGAATTGCTGTTAACATCTAATACCTAAATTACCTATATTTCTTGATTTTATATATATATATATATATATATATATATATATATATATATATATATATATATATATATATATGTGTGTGTGTGTGTGTGTGTGTGTGTATATATATATATATATATACAGTATATATATGTATATATATATTTATATACATATGTATATATATAAATATATATGTGTATAAAATATATATATATCCATTTATCTATATCTATCAGTGTATCTATCAATCTATTTCTCTATCTGTTTATCAATTTATCTATCTATCTATCTATCTATCTATCTATAAATATATACATACACACACACATATATATATATATATATATATATATATATATATATATATATATATATATATATATATATGTAATGCATATCCTTCAGTCTATCAATTTATGTATATATGTATCTATTTATTTATCTATCAACATACATGTACTGTATCTCAATCTATCTATCGATCTATCAACATACCTAATATTCTAAATATAGGTGCAGTATATCCATTTATACATATACATATATGAGTTTCTACGCGAGTATGTTTGACTCTGATTGTGTTTGAACAGAGTGTAATATATTAGTGTTTAGCAAATCAATTTCCTAATGGATTAAATCATTGATAATATAACTCATCAGATTTCCAACAAGACTTAATACTGATTATTGATATATTTAATAAAAATATATTAAAATCAATCAATATTTCCTTCTCTGATCAATTTCATGTACTGAGAGAAAGTGGCTGGTTTTTCAAACTCATTTATTATTTTCATAAAAGATAGTGAATTTGAAGGTCCCTATTACTATACTAGCGTCCGCAACCCGTCAATAATGACGGCTAAATATTTAGATAGATATACACACATACACAGGTTCAACCCTTCCCACCCCCTCCCCCTTTTCATAACTACTACACGACAGTTTGGGTAATTTGTGGGAGAATGTGCTTTTCGAAGGATTGCCGGAAAGATATTATATATATATATATATATATATATATATATATATATATATATATATATATATATATATATATATATATATATATATATAGAGAGAGAGAGAGAGAGAGAGAGAGAGAGAGAGAGAGAGAGAGAGAGAGAGAGAGAGAGAGAGAGAGAGAGAGACATGTATATATGTATAAACGGTATATGTACATATGTAAATGTGTAATATATATATATACTGTATATATATATATATATATATATATATATATATATATATATATATATATATATATATATATAGAGGGACTACATATATATTTTTTATATATATATATAAAAGAAAAATGAGCCGTAACCAGAGAGAAAGGTCTAATGTAATACCATCTGGAAAGCACTCACAGGACCCAATAATTCTCTAAAGGTGGTTAAGGTTGGAAAGTGTTAAATCTGTATGCGTGTGTGTGCTATAACTATGTAATTATTCAACCGTCATTTTTGACGGGTCGCGTACAGTAGTAAACCCTATTCGTCAAGTTTCTGGACTCTCTTACAAAGTCATTTAATGTCTTTGAATTGAAATCGATATAGCTTCGCATAATTCCTCCGTTGCATAGCAACTGTAGGAATACAAAATGCGTACATAAATTCCTTCGTGAAAATGATTGGGTATCGACAATGGTTTGATAAGAATAATTTATCGGAAGCTAAAAGGATGGAAATTTGAAATGATGATTTGCCGCTTGAAATATTTTACTATCTACTCCATATGCGAATTAAAATTTCTGCTGTACGTATATACAGACACAAACACCCACCTACCCATATTCACGGACATGTTCGCGCGCACGCGCGCACACACACGTACACACACATATATAAATATATATATATATATATATATATATATATATATATATATATATATATATATATATATATATATATATATACATACATACATATCTATACATATATATATATATATATATATATATATATATATATATATATATATATATATATATAAACCGTATATACTGTATATATATATATATATATATATATATATATATATATATATATATATATATGCATATATATATGTATATATATATTTATATATATATATGCATATATATATGTGTATATATATATATATATATATATATATATATATATATATATATATATATATATATATATATATCACTAACACTCATGATCTTAATCAATGTAAATATCAACCACAATGTCATTTAATACCGAATTCTACTTTTGGGAATGTATATCCACTGGACATTCATTTATGACAAATGCATCTACCTGGGCAAGGATTCGAACCTATGCCCTAAATCGAAACAATGCTCGAGGGACGACTTTACCAATCAAGCTATCCAGTTCATATAAGCCACACTTCAGGAAGCCAGAAAACCTCAAATCAATCAATCAATCATATAAGACACTAATACAGTCTAATATCGAATTTGCTCTGTTACGAGGTCACAGACCCATAGCGAAATTCCTGTAATAATAAATATTTCTAGTAGCCAAGGATTCGAACCTCAGCACTAATAAATGTAAACAGTAAGACTACCATCGGAATTTTATGTTATTATTATTATTAGTATTATTATTATTATTATTATTATTATTATTATTAGCTAAGCTATAACCCTAGTTGGAAAAACAAGATGCTATAACTCCAACAGGGAAAAATAGCCCAGTGAGGAAAGGAAATAAGGAACTAAATAAACAATATAAGAAGAATGAACTATTAAAATAAAATATTTTAGAAACATTAACAACATTAAAACAGCTATTTCATATATAAACTATAAACGGACTTACGCCAGCCTGTTCAACATAAAAATATCGCTACAAGTTTGAACTTCTGAAGGTCTACTGATTCAACTATACCCGATTAAGAAGATCATTCCACAACGAAATGGGGGGGGGGGGGGGGGGGCGCGGACAGGGCATTATTGTTAGGTAAGCAGAGTATTTCCTATGTTGGTCGATCAAGAGCATTTGAATTAATAAAGGACTGAAAGTTGTGTAAGTCTGTAATAAAGCCAATCGATGGAACTATGGTCCTTAAATGTGGATTTCTGCGTCATAGTCCTTTGCAACTTTAGCAAATGCGTATCAGTGTAATGTGCAATATGATTTCGTAAATCAATCTTAATGTTTCGTAAAAGTGGGTCAAAGTTGTTGAAATAAAAATTTAATAAAAATCTAAACAAAAAAGTGAAGTCAATATAAATAAAATGCAAATATGAGCGTGAATACCTTAACGGGGTGAAAGGGTTTGTGTATCGCCATGATCAGCAAAGCTATACTACTCAGGGCCACCCATACTATGTTGGTTTGCGGTGAGCGATCAGACCAAAGTCACCCACCATAATCAATCCGCAGTGGCCGGCGTGGTGATGAAAATGGCCAAACCACAGACATGAATAACGACTTGTCTGAGGCCTTTGACCTGCAGTTGACTAGACAAGCCTGCATTTGGTGTTGTTGTTGTTGTTTAAAACGATGTCGAATACAAGAACTGTTTATAAGTAATGAGAATTTACGGAGACTTGAGTTTGAACAAAAGACAGTCGGTAAGATGGAGTTATAATCATCATCATCTCCTCCTACGCATAATGACGCAAAGGGCCTCGGTTAGATTTCGCCAAGCATCTCTATCTTGAGCTTTTAAATCTATACTACTCCATTCATCATCTCCTACTTCATAGTCCTCAACCATGTATGCCTCGGACTTCCAATTCTTCTAGTGCCTTGTGGAGCCCAGCTGAACGTTTGGCGAACTAATCTCTCTCGGGGAGTGCGAAGAGAATGTCCAAGACGGAGTAACAAATATAAATTACAGATAAAGAGAAAATCGAACCGGTTGATTATTGGAAGCAATTTCTTTTTTTGTTGTGTGACTCACTGAATATGGAGGTCAAGTACATCAGCATGTTTCGTATAACTTATATCATAAATAAAAATATAAAGTAAAGATTTGGATATAAAGGTTCTAATATTAACGCATTAAATATTGAAGTACCAAAGAAACTATTTTATCATTATTATTATTATTATTATTACCTATAGAAAACAGCCTTAGTTGAAAAAGTAGGATGTTATAAGACAAATAGGTCCAACAGAGAAAATAGCCCACTGTGGAAAGGAAATAAGGAAATAAATAAACTCTATACAAAGCAATGAATAATTAACATAAAATATTTCAAAATCAGCAACAGCGTTAAGATAGATCTGTCATATATATATATATATATATATATATATATATATATATATATATATATATATATATATATATATATAAACTATGAAGAGAGACTTTTGTCAAACTATTCAACATAAAAAAAGGTTACTGCTAGTTTGAAATTCGAAATTTCCACCGATTCAACTGTCCGATTAGGGAGATAATTCCATAATCTGGTAATAGCTGGAATAAAACTTCTAAAAT
>NC_090732.1:166114214-166129214 GCF_036898095.1 Palaemon carinicauda | reverse complement strand
ATTCTTAAATGCTTTTGTAAATGGCACGCGCTGTCTATCAGTGTTTCCATCTGGTGTTTTTTTTTTTTTTTTTTTTTTTTTTTTTTTTTTTTTTTTTTTTTTACTGAAAGTGTTAGCTCTGAAATCTTCATATACATTTGACATCATAGTAAGCTATATTAAACTCTGTTCTGAAGGACTATGAAATAGCGCCAGACGTGACCAGCTTTTTTTTTGGGGGGGGGGGGAGGGACCGAAAGTGTTATTCTGAAACCTTCTTCATATGCATTTTGTTATTATAATATGCGTTATTAAACTCTGTTCTGAATGACTCTGAAATAGCGCTAGATGTGAACAACCTTTTTTTTATGACAAAGAGATAGTTTTGAAATCTCCATATATATTTGTCATAATAATAAGCTACATTAAACTATGTTCTAAATGACTATGAAATAACGCTTGATGTAAACAGTAATGTTAGCTTCTATGCAGAAATCATGATCAATGATATTTTCCAACTTGAAAAAATAACATTATAATTAATTCAATAGTTGAGGTTTAGTTGAGGTTTTCCTTCTCTTGCATGTATGTTTCTTATAAAAGTGGTTTTATAATATTCTTGAGTGTTTAACTGGCATAACAAATAATAAGAACAATTAAACATTGCTGTTTTATCTTCCATTTTGTTGAAAACACTTTTAACACAATTCAAAGTTTAACTATTATCAGGCTAAAATTACACAATTGTAATTTTCTTGTTTGTTTAATTGTGATTTTTAAATTTAAACTTCTAGAATATCCCCCGAAATTAATGCCCTACATATTTATTGTTAACTCAAAACTGGATTTTCTCTCATTTTTGATGACTTCTGGAATACCTAAATTAATGTTTGACCTATTTATTAACTCGAAATTGGATTTTATATATTTTTATGACCGATTAGAATATCCTAGAGATTAGCACTTGACAATCATTTATAACTCGAAACATGAATTTTTCTCAAATTTTTGATGACCTAATTCTAGAATACCACATAAATTAATACTTGCCGTATTTATTGTTAACTCGAAACTGAATTTTGATACCCTAAATTCTAACTTTCTCCTTTTCAGGCGAAAATAGTTATCAAAAGGACAAGATTTGATGAAATTTATCTCTAATTTTCTAGAATACCACAGAAATTGATGCTCATTGATTCAAAATTTGATTTTCCTCTAATTTTTCATGACCTAGTTTCTAATATTCTTCTTTTCTAGGCGAAAAGAATTATCGAAAGGAATGAAGATGAGATTTTCTCTAATTTTTTAGAATTCCCCAGAAATTGATGCCTGACATATTTATTGTTAACTCAAAATTTGATTTTTCTCTAATTTTTGATAACCTAATTTCTAATTTTCTTCTTTTCAGGCAAAGAGAATAATCAAAAGAAGCCAAGATGGGAGTTTTCTTTGATTTTCTAGAATAAGCCAAAAATTGATGCTTGACATATTCATTGTTAACTCAAAATTTTACATATTGTCAATTCAAAATTAGATTTTTCTTCCATTTTTGTTAACCTAATTTCTAATATTCTTCTTTTCCAGGCGAAAAGAATTATCAAAAGGATACAAGACAAGATTTTTCTCTAATTATCTAGAATTGCCCAGAAATTGATGCTTGACATATTTATTGTTAACTCAAAATTTTACATATTGTTGATTCAAAATTTGATTTTGCTCAAATTTTTGATGCCCAAATTTCTAATTTTCTCTTTTGCAGGCGAAAAGAATTATCAAAAGGATACAAGATAAGATTTTTCTCTATCTAGAATTCCCCAGAAATTGATGCTTGACAGATTTATTAACTCAAAATTTTATATATTGTTAATTCAAAATTTGATTTTGCTCAAATTTTTAATGCCCCAATTTCTAATTTTCTATGCAGGCGAAGAGAATGACCAAAAAGAGGAGACAGGATGAACAACATGAATCCCGAAACCCTTTATAATGACATCCCGTTCCTTGGCGAGCCCTCGGGCAGGCCCTACGAGCGCACAGGCAGATCCTACGTCCCCGTGGACCAGTTCCGGGTCATGACGCCCCCAAGATCGAACGGATACGCCTATTCGCCGCCCCCATTAGGCGGCCATTCGGTAATGAGGCGTCCTAGAAACATGAGTGTGAGTCCAGAATATGAGAAGGATTTTCATACGCTGTTCTAGTGATGATTGTTTACTTCAAATGAATTAGATTATTCAATTACTCTTCATTGTATAATTAGTAAATAGGGATATTTATTTTTTCTTTAGGCTAAATGATTTCGATACTCATTAATACTCTTAATATTCATAATAAACCGGATAAGAATAAAGTTTTTATTTTTTATTTTTTGGTTAAATGATTTCCATAATCCGTAAGAATGTTCCTCATAGTATTTTTAGTAACCCTGGTGGGTATTGTAGCCAAATTATTTTCATATTCATAAAATTATTCTTCATAGTATTCGTAAAAAACCTGGTGAGAACGAATGTTTTCTTCAAGTTAAATGAATACCATAATCCATAAAACTATTCTTCATTGTATTTTTTGTAAACAGGGACATTTTACCAAAGCTGGGTCTTGAAATTAAATTATTTCCATATTCCATAAAACTGTTCTTCATTGCATTCTTTGTAAACAGGGATATTTTACCGAGGTTGTCTTGGAAAGCTGATAATTAAAACTTGACGCTACGGAAAACAGAAAGATACGGAAATTCTCCAAGTGTTTCCCTCATATTTTCATTATAAACTATTATTCGATACAAACATAGATATCCCACAGTACACTTGAGTCTTAAAGCCCTGTCCACACGATCGAGCATGCCCGGCAGGCAAACAGTGATACCAGTCCACAATAGTTTTTGAAAATGAGGGTTGATAAAGTCAGAAGCGGGAAAACTAAAGGCAGAGATCTGGCAACACTGTATGATGTCTGATCCCTGTCTGTGATTTCCCCGCTTCTGACGTCATTAACCCTCATTCTCACTAACTGTTGTGGTATGGTATCACTGTTTGCCTGTCGGGCATGCTCGATCGTCTGGACCCCTGTTTAATATACATGATCCCTTATATATAAGGGGGATATAAAACAGTTTGATTGGTTGTAGATTGCCTGGCCCTTGTGACCAAACAAGGGCTCTTGCAATTCTGATATGTGTAGAGATGTTTGGTGAAGCCTTCCTTCAATGTTTGTATGTACTTGTGTGTTTGTGGGTCGATCAACACATCAAAATTCAGAAAAGTGTTGTACGAGACAAAACATTTAAGAACCCCTGCTCTATAGCCTACAGTTTTCTTGGTTTAATTGGCATAACAAAAAGCGTAGCAGGTCAAAAATGCAAAATAAAAAATAAATTGATATATTTTCTATAATCTGTAAATAATTATATAACTCTTATGTAAGTAACATTGATTTACTTTACAGCATAATACATTACCCTATTAGCTTCTGTATTACCAGAACTTATATACATGAAATATTCAAATCAAATTCTATTTAAGTGAGTATACATTAGGGACTTGAATGCTTTTATTTCATTTCTTCGTTAAGGAGCTTAGTCTGATAACAGTATCTATCCAAGTCTCAGGATAGAAAATAAATGTAGATAATCAATTTTGCAATACCTAAGAAACATAATGAAATGAATAAATAAATGGTACAGTAGAAAAGGTTCCTTGGACCCATAGGACTGAATACTCTCACACACTATGCAGAGACGCCATGTCAGATTCCTGCCAGTCAGAACTCCGGTCTTTACTGCCAACAAGACCTCTGTGTCAGACGACAATATGAGAATCTTCCTGAGAATTGATACTCCAACGGTCTTCCACAGAGGTCCTTACTCTTTAAGGTGTCCCTCGTGCCGAGTGGTATCGTGTTCTTAGGAATATTTCATTCACTGGTCTGCTTTACTCAGCCTCTCATTCACACAAGTGGATCACCCATAGTTTAGTTAAATGTAGATACTGTAGTTCTTCATTTTGATGTCAGTTTTCTAGGCATGAATTTTTACTCTAAGCACGCTTGTCCAAGAAACATCTAGATTCTGAACTTCCAATAGGGCGCTATATCTTACATCTTGCCAAAGATTTTTTATAGTTGATGTAGTATTTTCTCTTTCCTCTGTATAGTAAGTCCCAAGGGTCTAGGTTGCTTATTTCTCAACAGATTGACGCCATTCGCACTCGTAGAGCGCGACTAGAAGCTCTCACTTCGAAATTCAAGCTTCCACCCATTGTAACGAACGGCGCAGACGTAGACCTACCGCCCCTAGACCCAACCAGCTCCACAATCTCCGTCAGATCCGGGTCCGCTGACTCGCAGGACCGGTGGATGAGCGCTTCTATGCGACCGACGAGTACCAAGGGCCACCCTACAGTACCTTTTGTGTATGCGGAGGCTTTTAATCTTCCCACACTCAGTCTTAATCCGATGAAGTTAGCTTTTCCTCTTCTCTAGAGTAGACTCAAGTTTTGTTTCGTTGGATCTGTTGTGGGTTTGATATGATTTTCAAGAGTTGGTTTACTATCTTCATTACTTTTTGTTTGTGATGTGATTAAAACTGATAAAATGCACTTATTGTGATGAGCATCGTACTTGTGAGTGGTTATAAAATTGAATAAACCTGTTGACATAAAATATCAAAAGAATCGTTGCTTGAAATACAGCTACGTGAAATTTCAAAGTTGACATAAGTAAATTGATATAGAATGACAATAGTTACACAAATGTCTTGACCAAAGAATTGTCTAGTGAAATTTATTTCTTGAGAATATTTATTTCTAGGCATAAACTGAGGAAATGAGTAGACTAAGGCGCGGAGCTAAAGTAGAATTTTTGAGTCAAGAGAATATTACGGTAAAATATTTGACAAAATTGTTCATGAGGAAATATAAAAAAATATTATAAGAATAAAGCAAACTTAAACAGTTAACTATGTACAGAAAGATAAGGCATACAAGGTAATTTAGTTGAGAGCTTATGTAGCTTGAAGAGCACCCCTGCGAGTCACTGCAAATGTGCCTCATTAAGTAAAAATTGAGTATAGTACGTACTAGAACTAAATATTTGGAGCTTACTATTGCCAAGAATTACTGTACATTTGCGTTAATTTAATTGTGATAGTATTAATATTCATTAGATTAAATTAGGCTTTCTGATGATCAAGGTAAAGAGTAAATTATCCGCCCTACATTACTATAGGCTCTAGAGACTTTAAATATGCGGCCCCGAGACTATACAATAGACTCCCACGAGACATCCGAATAATTGAAGATATTAGGCCTTCAAGAGGAAACTGAAGACTTTCTTATTCTGCGAGTGTTTTGACAGAGATGATTAAACAATAAGGGAACAGTACGCATTGTGAAATGTTAAATTTTCCTGAATGAACAGCATATAACGACCATGGAGGTCCTGTAGAGAGTAGGGTTCCCCTGCTGTGCAGAACCAGATAAGCAGCCCTTAGGCCGGGAGCACACTAGCGACTCTGTGGCGCCACAAAGCCACGCCACGCCTGTGGCAAGGATGAGCGACGGAGAGCCAAAGTCGCTTGCCACAGTCGCTAGTTTGCGCGGCAAAACTTGAAAACAATGGAAACCTATGGGAGACCACATCCCTGCCACACAATGCTGTGGCTTTGTGGCGCCACAGAGTCGCTAGTGTGCTCCCGGCCTAAGGGCTGCTTATCTGGTTCTGCACAGCAGGGGAACCCTACTCTCTACAGGACCTCCATGGTCGTTATATGCTGTTCATTCAGGAAAATTTAACATTTCACAATGCGTACTGTTCCCTTATTGTTTAATCATCTCTGTCAAAACACTCGCAGAATAAGAAAGTCTTCAGTTTCCTCTTGAAGGCCTAATATCTTCAAGTAAAGTAAAGTATAAGTAAAGTAAAGTATAAGTAAAGTAAAGTATAAGTAAAGTAAAGTATAAGTAAAGTATAAGTAAAGTAAAGTAAAGCATGTAAAGTAAAGTAAAGTACATTGGATACTGAAAAATATCTCTTCATGTCAATTCATTTTAACTATGCGCTTGCCAGTAAGGTTTTAAAAAAACTATGCAACAATAAGAAATCATTTCATGGAAAAATCTTATGGTCATTTACTGATATTATTGTATACTATGTCATTTTAATTTGGTCATTCTCTTAAACACAAACTAATCATGCATGTCTATTAACAAAAAAAATTCTAATCTCTTATGTCAACAGGTTTTGAATGTACACGGTAGATGATCAATTATTAAACCATTAAACACTTTGGGACAAATTTCTTAAATCGTTTTTGAGTTTATTCATTTATTTAGATTTGGTGTGCAGACCAACCAATGTTATTAGACACTTAATGGTATTTTACATTAATTAATTTGTGTGGTTTTGTGGGCGGTAGGTGATATTCTACTTTAATTTCTATATATCTTATGTAATTTTGCAAGATAAAGCCAAAATTAATATTTCCCTTCTCATGTATTCAAAACTGTATTGCCTGATACTGATTTCTACAGCAGGAACCCCAGACAGAAAATGAAGTAATGTCAATTCTGAAGCAATTTCGAGCCATATGCCTAAAAGGAATATCAATTCTAAAAAATAACTTCATGTTCTCTTAAAATGTTAGATCCATCATGCAAAGGTATCCCCTTTCACCCCCAATGGACGTACCGGTACGTTCTTGCAAAAAACTGTTATTTACATGTTTTTGCATATTTTTGATAACTTTATGAGAAACTTCAGGCATTTTCCAAAAGAATGAGACCAACCTGACCTCTCTATGACAAAAATTAAGGCTATTAGAGCAATTTAAAAAAAAAAAAAGATATAGCAAAATGTGCTTGAAAGTTCAACATACCTTGGCGGTAAAATGGAAAGACAATTCATTTAAATTGTAATGTTAAATATAAAAAAAAAAGACTGTATTATTGCGTGAAGGCGTACTTGAACCACCAAGCGAAGAGGCAGGCTTAATAAATTTGACCTTGACATAGATATCTTTGCAACAAAGTAAGCTGTTGAATTAAGGTCATGATCAATTCTTTTTCCTTGGTTTAAAAAGAAAATGCTTCTTGTAGAGGAGAGAACGATTCGTTTATCTAATTATGTTTAAAATTCCGGTTTTCTGAAGTACGAAAAAGAGCGAAGCAGAGGCAGCTGTAGTATATTTTTTTTTTTAAGTCAAGATCAATTCCTATTCTTTTGTTTTCAAAAAATATACATCTTGTAGATAATGGAACAATTTGTTGATTTCATCGTATTTCAAACTCTACTTCTTAGAATTATGAAAAAGAGCCCTTCAAAATTTCAATCCGGTTTGAAAAAAAAAAAAATTCTTTGTTTCTGCTTTTTTATCTGATCTATTTCCACATTGAAATCTTGAGCCATTGCTTCAAATCTCAAGATGTAAAGCTATACTGCAGCTTTGATGTGTCTCCGAAATCATGTCTCTAAGCTAGATGAATCTAAACTGGTTTTTATAAAGCTTTGTATCTGGTTGAAAGGCTTCACAGTACAGTAGAACCTAATTATAGAAGTAGGGTACTTACTTAGTACGTCCGATTTCTTTTCATATTTTTCATATTTACAGTAAAAACTGGGGAGCCTTTGTATATTCGTTGGGACAGACTGAAAAGCCAAATTTTCAGAGGAAACAAACATAAGAATACCACCTACCTTAAGGTTCCCCACCTAACCTACACTGTTAAAAAACCGTAATGCTAATATGAAAATATCCGTAAAAATATACCCTCCTCAGCCGTATTTCAGTAAAATAAAGGCGACCGTAAATTTTACACAACTTTGTTGATATCAATTACGGGTTGACACCGTAATAACACTCCTTTACGTCAATATATCGGTTTTAAAATGGTAAATGCCAGGTAAAATTTATTCTAGGATTTCTACCGTTTTCAGTGATCATTTTCTTACAGTGTAAACTAGGGACCATGTCCTTACGTATTTATATACCGGGGGTCCACGCCCCCTACAAACACCCCTTAGACTACCATCATATTAGCTTATCCTGTTCTAACGAACTATAGGAACCCCAAAACTAAAATCACGTATAGTTGATTGATTGATTGATTGATTTGAAGTTCTCTGGCATCCTGACATTGAAGGTCATTGACGCCAATAACGTTTATTATAAATAAAGATTAAAAGAATATTCAATGAAAACCAGAAAAGTAAATATGTTATTAAAGTTAAATAGCGTCAAGAGGACCTGCTTCTGAGAGAAATTTAAAAGTGCCACTAGCATTGTACGACACATCATGTCCAAGGATCTTGGCAAGGATGAACCTGCCAAACCCCCCCCCCCCCCCGGCCTCAAACAGATATCTATTTCTTTCTGTGCTATAAGTGGGGCATTCAGTTGAAAGAACTAAATTCTTTATTGTGTTACGCGTTGAGAATTCAACCATTTTTTTCTCTTCTTCCTTATTTTACTTTAAGTATCGTAAATACTTAATCAACGCAATGATTATTTCTATGTACTATCATATCATAATCTTATTAGATCATTAACGCAAAGCAGCACTTGGAGGACTTATGTTGCAGTTTGACATTGCATATGCAATTGCGTAAAATACGCTTTTATGATAGTTTTACTCTTGTTTGATATTATGTTTAACTTGTGTGATGGAATATGGCATCGGATGCATTGTGTTTTTTCTTCAATTTCATATTCTCCCTTATAACTCTTTTTCTCTAAATAACTGCATTTTCACCAGTACATTCAAAATAACTATATGTTCTTATAAGAGGTATTACGATTTTAAAGGTTTTAACCTTTTACTGTTAATTTAAACAATTTGAGTTAATTGTATTCGCTTTGTTTACAAGCAATACCAACCAGCTCCCCCCCCCCCCTCCCCTTTCAAAAACACCGTCTGGTTATACAGTTAATTAAAAAAGCCCTTTTGCTTGCCAAGTTCTCTCAGGAAAACTTTCCTAGCTGTTTCCTCAATTCCTTTCCTCAATGGGCTATTTTCTATGTTAGAGCCCTTGGGCTTATAGCATCCTTCTTTCCCAATTAGGGTTATAGCTTAGCAAGTAATAATAATAATAATAATAATAATAATAATAATAATAATAATAATAATGCTTTTTTTCCCTACCCATCAAGTATCATAACGATCGATAATTAAGAGATTTTATAAGCTAGACCAAATACACTTTCCGGCCACTTCTGATATATTTAGAATATATATATCTTCCTACCAAAGAACCCAGCTGTCTCAAACATTTTACCATTGGTAAAAAAAAAAAAAAAAAAAAAAAACTATTTTGTATCCTTAATAACACACAAGTTTTAGTTTAACCAATCCTCGCAATCATCTAAATTGTCTCGATAATAATTTCTATACGCTGTTCATTTACCAAGGGAGCAGTTTTTTCCATGGTATGGTTTTACTTTTTCAATACATCTTATATACTTATTTCTGATATATATATTTTTTTTAGTTCGCATTAAATGTCACCTCTAACTATTCATTGCTTCAGCACTTGATGTAATTACTTCATTGTACACATTCAAGTTAGTCTTTATTGCATGACACAGGAATGTTGAAATCTGTAGTTTTTATCTTTGTTGGAATTTCAAATAATCCTACCTTTGAATGTGATATATTTTCCCTCAAAACTTAAATCATTATTTTAGATTTGTAACAATTACGAGGCCGGTGTTACTCTACGTTAGTTTATTTAATGCAAATTTTATACGAGTAGAAAAAGAAAAAAAAATGCTTTAATTATTGTCAATAATAACAGAAAATTTAGACTTTTTTTTATACGCAAGAAAAATTGAATAGCTATTGCTTTAATCAATACAAATAGTCAAGAAAAATTGCGAATTGTTTTTCGTTCGCAGTAGAAAAAGTATAATTCTTGCTTTAATCATTCCAAATAATAACGGAGAATTGGGAATTTTTTTATATGCAATATCAAAAGAACCATTCTTGTTTTAATTAAAACATGGGTCACGAAAATTTTTATTTTTTTATAATATAATTTTTTTTTATCTGTAATTAATGCAAATAGTCACGAAAATTGTGATTTTTTTATAATAGAATTTTTTTTTATCTTTAATTAATGCAAATAGTCACGAAAATTTGGATTTTTTTATAACCAATAGAAATTCTTTTTTAGCTTTAACTAATGCAAATAGTCACGAAAATTAGGATTTTTTTTTATAAGCAATAGAAATTTTTTTTAGCTTTAATTAATGCAAATAGTCACGAAAATTAGGATTTTTTTTATAAGCAATAGAATTCTTTTTTTTTTTTACCTTTAACTAATGCAGTCACGAAATTTGTGATTTTTTTTTTATAAGCAATAGAAAATTTTTATTTAGCTTTAATTAATGCAAATAGTCACGAAAAAAAAATGCTAATTATTCTTTTATAACAACATTAGTCGCCTTTTTGTAGTTGCAAATATTCAGCAATAGAAAAAACTACAAATTCCATCTGGCTTTAACTTGACCCTCTGCCATTTTTATGCTTTAATCAAACCTGGCAAGCGTGACACACCTTCATCCATTGCATTCAGACTTCGCCCAAAGAAGAAATATATCTATACTCAATTTTTTTTAATGAAGCGCATTTGCACTGACTCGCAGGGGTGCCCTTTTAGCTCGGAAAAGTTTCCTGCTATCTGGTTGGTTAGAATTATCTCGTCCAACCAATCAGGGAGCAGGAAACTTTTCCGACCTAAAAGGGCACCCCTGCGAGTCGGTGTAAATATGCCTCACTAAAAAGAATTGACTATATCTAGCATGCTGTCTTTTCAGTCTGCTTCTCAAGGAATCTAGACTCATAAACCTAAAGAATTTTGCAAATTGCATGCAATTATTAATCATGCATGTCAACTAGAATTTTTTCCTGGTTCCAAGGTAGGTTATTAATAGTGTCTATACTCCTTTTTTTTTAAATGAGGCGGATTTGCACCGAGTAGCAGGAGTGCCCTTTTAGCTCGGAAAAGTTTCCTATCAGCTGATTGGCTAGAATTATTTTGTCCAACCAATCAGCTAGTAGGAAAAGTTTCCTAATACCTGATTGGCTAGAATTATTTTGTCCAACCAATCAGCTAGTAGGAAAAGTTTCCTAATACCTGATTGGCTAGAATTATTTTGTCCAACCAATCAGCTAGTAGGAAAAGTTTCCTAATACCTGATTGGCTAGAATTATTTTGTCCAACCAATCAGCTAGTAGGAAAAGTTTCCTAATAGCTGATTGGCTAGAATTATTTTGTTCAACCAGTCAGCTAGTAGGAAACTAATCCGAGCTAAAAGGGCACCCCTACGAGTCAGTGAAAATTCGCCCCATTAAAATAAATTGAGTATAATTAGTAATTTGTGCATATATTTACAATATATCTAAGAAAAATATTCCAATAAAAATATATTGAATATATTTCTTGAATTTACATTACTAAGAAACTTGCTGGCTGAAGGTATGCCAGTAATAGTGTCTAGTTAGTAATTTGGGAATATATTTACAATATACCTAAGAAAAATATTCCAATAAATATTAAATATATTGCTTGAACTAACATTACTAAGAAACTAATCGGCTAAAATAAGACAATATGACACAGTTCAATCAAACAAACTGAAAGAAATAAACTAAAGATAGCAAAAGAGAATGTGATAGTTTTGAACTATATTAAGAAGTAAAATAATGTACTTATATTAATTTTGCTTTCCCCCTTTCTCTCTCTCTCTCAATGCTTACATGTTGGGTCAATGGTTCCATGGTAAGTTGAAGCATTGTGATGTAATGAATAAAGTACCTTTGATAAATAGCAAAATGTGAATGTTAAAGAAAGCCTTCTTAGCTATGACAGTAGAGGTGTAGGTTAAGCAAGGAGTAGCAGTGCCGGTATACATCACTATTTGGAAAAGAATTTGACTTTCTATGGAATGGAAGAATATTATATATACAGTATATGTATGTATGTATGTATGTATGTATATATATATATATATATATATATATATATATATATATATATATATATATATATATATATAGACTTGTATATATATATATATATATATATATATATATATATATATATATATATATATATATATATATATATATATATATAGAAATAGCGCTATATTTCAGATGTTACGTGACAGCCTTTACCGGCTGAACTAAGAAAAAAAAGAAAAAAAAAATTTTCTTAAATGTTTTTCCTTTGAAATACAATATGATAACGTGACACCAAGTAGCTAATTTTGATACCACAGATTTCCCTCTGTAAATTATCCATGTCATCAAAATAAACCATACATATGTATGAAAAGAATAAACAATTTTATCATTTTTATCATCTCCTCCCATGCCCATTGACGCAAAGGTCCTAGGTTAGATTTCGCCAGTCGTCTCTATCTTGAACTTTCAAATCAATGCTTCTCCTCTCATCATCTAGAATTTTATACGTAACTTAAGCAATTTTTGATACTAGCTATTGCCCTCTGTAAGTTATTCCTATCATTAAAAATAACCATACATATGTATGAAAAGAGTAAACATTTTTATACATAAACAAATTTTTGATACTAGAGATTGTTCTCTAAGTTACCCCTATCATTAAAAAGAACCATACATGTGTATGAAAACAGTAAACAAGTTTATACAAAACGTAACCATTAACCCACGACTTCATCTCAAATCAATGCTTCTCCACTCATCTTCTCTTACAATTTTATACGTAACCTGAACAATTTTTCATAATAAAGAGATTGTCCACTATAAGTTATCCCTATCATTAAAATTAACCATACATATATATGAAAACAGTAAACAATTCTATACAAAACGTAACCTTTAACCCACGACTTCATTTCACGACAGGGTACAGACCTTACCACAACCCGCTTCCGGACATCAGCCGGGAAAAACTCATAGAAGAAGAAGAGCCAATACCGGAGACGGGGTTGGATTCTCCGCCTCCTCCGACGGAGGAGGATACTTTTAAAGTGAGCAAATGGGTCGAACAGCTTCCGGATGAAGATAAAGATGCTAAGGACGAAGAGAACGATGAGGAAAATGAGTCACAGAAGGAGGAAGAGGAGGAGGATATTGTAGAGAATTTGGAGGGTGAAAAGGTTGGTTGATTAAATTTTTTTTTTATGAAAATGCAGTCTTTTTTTTCTAAATACGTTGCCAATTTTACTATTGGATTACATGGTAAAAGGAGTCTTCTGAGAAAGAGGATATTGTAGAGAATTTGGAGGGAGAAAAGGTAGGTTGATTTGAGAAACTTTGTAATGAAAATGCAGTTATATATGCTTTTTTTTTCTTTTTTTTGATAAGTTGACTTTTTTTATTATTTGATTACAAGGTAAAATGAGACCTCTGAGGAGGGTAACTGTAGAGAACTTGGAGAGAGAGAAAAGGTAGGTTGATTTAAGAAACATTTTAATGAAAATGTCATAATGTTTTTATTTTTGGTCTTGGTATGTTGCCTTTTTTACTATTTGATTACATGGGAAAAAAACACTGAGTGAAGACCTCCAACACGGCAGCTTATTTCCCGAAACCAGCTTGCCTTTCCCAGAATAAATTTACACCGTAGGTGTATTTGAAGTCTGTATGACAACCATGTGCGAACTTGGGGTTAAAGTTTAATTTGGTCGACCTCATATTCAACCTTGACCTTTGACCTAGGACTTTCAAAACTGAATTACTTCCACGTCTCAACATAACAATTAATCCTTGAAATTTCACTACTCTAGGAGTAAAATTGTGGCCAGGAAGTTATTCCCAAACAAACAGACAAACCTCCAAACAGGGCCGAAAACATAACCTCCTCCCAACTCGTTGGCAGAGGTAACGAACCCTTTGAGAAAGGTCATATTATTGAGAACTTACATGAAGATAATGTAGGTTGATTTGACACTTTTCAATGAAAATGCAATCTTTTTTTTTAAGAAGTTGCCATTTTAAACTACTTGATACACGGTACGCTGATTAGAGATCTCTTTCTGCGTTTCAGTCCTTAAAGTACGGCTACGTACTCCCTCATTATCACTGGCATTGATTTGTATAATCAGATGGCGTGACGTGCCTTAAAGTCATTTACGCAGGACTTCCCACGCCATTCCTTCCTTATGATAAGTGTAAAGGAATGCGGTGGGAGCCTATTGGAAAAGTCCCTGCCTCGCCTTAACACGGGCTCTTGCGCTGGTAGCCCATAACTATTGGACAGGGGTTCGAGACTCGCTCAAGCTCGATAGTTTCTAGTAGTGTCTGCAACCTCACCATCTTTGTGAGCTACAGATGTGGGAATTGGGGATCTTATAGTCTACCTGCTGAGTTATCAGCAGCCATAGCCTGGCACTCCCTGGCCCTAACTTGATGGAGAAATGGCTTGGGCGCTGATTATGGTCTACTTTCTGAGTTATCAGCAGCCATTACCTGGCCCTTCCTGGTCCAAACTTGATGGAGAGGGGGCTTGGACGCTTCACGGTCCACCTGCTGAGTCATCAGCAGCCATTGTCTGGCCTTCCCTGGTCCTAACTTGGAGAGTGGGCTTGGGTGCTGACCATGGTCTACCTGCTGAGTCATTAGCAGCCATAGCCTGGCCCTTCCAGGTCCAAATTTGATGGAGAGGGGGCTTGGGTGCTGACCATGGTCTACTTGCCGAGACATCAGCAGCCATTGTCTGGCCCTCCCTGGTCCTACCTTGATGGAGAGGGGGCTTGGGCGCTGATCAAATTTATATATGGTCAGTATCTAGGACATTGTCTCTGTCCCTGGCCTCTGCCATTCATGAGCGACCTTTAACCCTTTAAACGGTTGCAAGACTGTTAAACTATTCGACAACTTTATCAAATGTTTAAGCAACGAAGTCAGATAAGTTTTGGGTGGCGATATATAAGTGAATGAATATATATATATATATATATATATATATATATATATATATATATATATATATATATATATATATATATATATATATATTTATATATTAAATATATATAGACAT
>NC_090732.1:165971714-166109214 GCF_036898095.1 Palaemon carinicauda | reverse complement strand
TCTGCCCTTATCAAGTGGAAACTGTATGAGGATAGAGGAGAATCTCCCTTATTTAATAAAGACCAAGTATCTGGCTTTGAATATATATATATATATATATATATATATATATATATATATATATATATATATATATATATATATATACATATTTGCTGTCACACAGGGGGAGAGATAGTAGTTATACCCTGCTATAGGGGGTACACCGAAAGGTACACTTGGAAACTACACTCTCCCACAAATTGCAGACCTAGCGGGCTGTGGTTAGGAAAGGGGGGGGGGAAGATGGGAAGGTTTGAAAAGGTGTGCATGCATTCTAGCTAAACATTCAGCCATTATTTTTTACAGGTCACGTACACTAGCAAGTAAAGAATATCCCAAACCATTCGATGTATATGTTCATAAATGTATGTCAAAGACAAAGACGTGTAAGAATCTCGCGTGCTGTCCTTAAAAAAGCATTCACACGAACTCGTTGTTCTACAGTCACTGTAATTAAGACCCAACACACATTGTGTGTGTTTGAACGTTGTCAACGAAACTGAGCTGCACTCAGAGGGAAATCCTGTGCAGCTCAATATAGAGACCGAAGGCCAATGCTATTTATTTCATACCTCAAATTCCTCGTTCATGGTCCCACAGCACGTAGCCTTTATACAGCGTTTTCTTCGTCACTTCCCCGTAGTGTGTTTGGTGGAAAATAACCTTCAAATGCTTTAGCTTACGGTCACACCTTTATAGATTGGATCGATGTCATAGACGATAGACTTATTTCTTATTTAAAGTGGATAGTACTGAATGGATGAAACGATACTATTTCTTATTTAAGGTGGATAGTATTGAATGGCGGGAAATTATACTCATTTCTTATTTAACGTGGATTGTATTGAATGGAGGGAAACTTTGACACTGAATAAAATATTTAATCATTCGTGATTAGAATATAATTTTGTTAGCTTTACGTAAACATATCTTAATCATATAATCGAAAATATATATTTTTACAGCATTGAAACACGCAGGTTTACATATTGTTGAATATATAGTATCAACCAAGCATTGCAGCTGTGGTGGCCTGTTAGTAACGTCCTTGCCTAGAAAATGAACGACTGGGGTTCAAGTCCCGCTTAAACTCGTTTGTTCCTTTGGTCGCTGCAACCTCACCATCCTTGTGAGCTAAGGATGGAGAGTTTGGTTAAGCCTATTGGTCTATCTGCTGAGTCATCTGCAACCATTGCCTAGCCCTCTTTGGGCATTGTCCTGCTCGATAGGGCAATGTGACTGTCCCTTACCTCGGCCCTTCATCTTCTTCTTCTTCTTCCCAGCTTGTTCCCATTTTTATATGGGGTCGCCGTTGCGGATGAGCCGTTTCCATCTATTTCTATTCTGCGCTTCTGCCTCATCAATCCCCTTCTCCTGTAAATCTCCTCTGACACAGTCCCTCCATCTCTTTCTTGGTCTCCCTCTTCTTCTTCTTCCTTGAACCTCCATCTCCATAGTATGTCTCCCAACGTGGTCCTCATCTCTCCTCATCAAGTGTCCATACCATCTCAGCCTCCCTTCCTGCACTTTCTTTGATATTTCCACCACCTTTGTCGACCCCCTTATGTAGTCATTTCTTATCCGGTCCTCTCTTGTCACCCCAGACATCCACCTAAGCATTCTCATTTCTGCCACATCCATCTTCTTCTCCTCTGTCTTCCTCATGCTTGCTGTTTCCGTTCCATACAGCATTGCTGTTCTTACCACTGTCTTATGAAATTTTCCTTTTAACCTCAGTGGTATTCTTTTGTCACAAAGAACTCCTGAGGCTGCTCTCCAGTTGTTCCAGCCTGCCTGTACCCGATGTTTAACTTCATCTTCCATACCTCCTCCAACATTAACAAATGATCCCAAATACTTAAACTTATCAACTCTCTTTATCTGTTCTCCCCTAAGCTGAATACTTTCTCTATCATCCCCCTCACTGGTGGTACACATATATTCTGTCTTAGATCTACTTATTCTCATTCCTCTGTCCTCCAGTACTTGCCTCCATCTTTCCAATTTCATTTCCAGATCTTCCCTGCTCTCTGCGCACAGAACAATATCATGAGCGGCCTTTAAACCTTTAAGAAGAAGGGACTTAATATCTAAAAAGTGCAATATACAGTTGGACACAGGAAATCCTGGTACACCCACTCTGAGGAAAAGCACCCTGACACACACGCGCTGCGCGTCGAGTAACCAAACACCTACTTTAGGGAGAAATCGAGTTGGTGAAGGGGGGGGGGGGGGGGGGCAGAAACTCCGTACTTTCCATCAAATGACAGTTAATTCGTTCACCCCCCCCCTCCCCATTTACAATCCTTTCTGGTATTTCTTTACAAAAGTTTCGGTCCTAGTATGGAAAAAGTAAAGAATCCTTTCAATACTTAGTCAAACAAACCTATGTAACTTACAGTTTACTTCTGTTAAGTATTACAAAAGTTTACTCTTCCCTCCCATTCACTCTCGAAATGATGTCACTTTGTGACGTAACAAGAAGATTAATGAGGTCGTAAAATTTCCTAACCTGGTTTACTACCTTGAGCTGCCCATTTGCGTTTTTGTGAGAAAGTCACGCAAACTTTGAGTACATAGTATTGTCATATAGGGCATACCATAGCAGTAAATTCTTTCTATGTCTTTCTCACTCATATATATATATATATATATATATATATATATATATATATATATATATATATATATATATATATATATATATATATATATGTGTGTGTGTGTGTGTGTGTGTGTGTGTACAGTATATATATCTATATCTATATATATATATATATATATATATATATATATATATATACATATAGATAGATATATATATAGATATAGATATATATACTGTACATATATATATATATATATATATATATATATATATATATATATATATATATATATATATAAGGTTAAAAGTGTCGGGTTTCATTTCCAGCTTCATCAGAATGTATGAAGCTCTTCGTAGTTTCTTATAAACTTGTTTGAAAGATACTCACCCTTTCAAATTATAACCGTAATCTCTTCAGACAAAATTTCTTCCATTGCACCTTTTAGTCTAAAACCTAATATTTGGATTTTCTCTACCTCGGGATCAGAGACTAAATGGGGAATCAACTCAAAAGATAATAGCTGGCCCGGGTTCGATTCCCCTGCCGAACAGAAGCTATTATAAAATACTCCTGCTTTTTTCTAAGCATTTTTCCAATATAAATAAAAATATTTTCTTCTTTCGATTACGTTTGTTTTGAAAAAAAGAAATCAAATAACCAGCTACCCAAATAGATTTCATAACCAATTTTTCAACCAATTAACCATTTGGGCCCCATTGCATATATTCTACATGCTGTATTTAGTAAGCTGCCCAGGGCATAGCCATCCGTGGAGATACTACCGCTAGAGAGTTATTGGGTTCTTTGACTGGCCTGATAGTTCTACATTGGATCCCTCTCTGGTTATAGCTAATTTTTCCTTTGCTTAAACATACACCGAACAGTCTGGTCTATTCTTTACACATTCCCCTCTTTCCTCATACACCTGACAACACTAAGATAATAAAAAAAAAATCTTCTTCACTTAAGGCATTACCTACTGCACTGTAATTGTCCAGTGGCTACTTTCCTCTTGTTAATGGTAGAAGAGATTCTTTAGCTATGGTAAGCAACTCTTTTAGGACACTCCAATAGCAAACCATTGTTTTCTAGTCTTGGGTGGTGCCATAGTCTCTGTACCATGATCTGGCACACTGTCTTGGGTTAGAGTTCTCTTGTTCGAGAGTACACTCAGGCACACTATTCTATCAGTTTCTTTATTTCGTTTACTTACTGGGCTATTTTCCCTCTTGGAGCTTTTGGTCTTTTACCAACCTACTTGTCCAACTAGGGTTGTAGCTTAGCATGTAACAACAACAACAACATCAATGATAATAATAATAGTAATAATAATAACAAAAATATATCTATTCCCTTTGTCGTCATTTGACGTATTTTACATCCAGTTAACACCATTTCTTTTTCCTTTTCTTTTATAGTTTGCTTATGAAAATTGTACAAAATGTGTAAAATTATATATGAATGTAAAGGAAATATTTTTATCTTCATGCTACAAAAAAAGTGTTACAATCCTATTTAAGAATAGTCTGAATGAAAAGTTCCAGAAAAGGGCCTGGGGCTTGAGTGCTAAATATTTCAATGAGGAACGAGATAATAATGATTAAAACTAGAAATAATCATAAAACTAAACTGGCATATATTCAAATTTCATTAAAAGTGAGTATTTAACTTTCAAAGAAATAGATGTATTGGGATTTTATATTTTGTTTGAAATCACTTTCTTCTCTTTCCAGGAACTTTCTACTGGTGATAATTTGTCTGGGAAACTGGCCTCTAGAGTTTCCAGCCTACAAGGACCTGCTGAACCTCCGAATGAAGATATTATGGAAAGTTTGACAGACCAGGAAACAAAACAGGTAGAACTTCCATCTCTGGATGATCCTACAGATGATGTACCACAATTAGAAGAGGTACATGATAAGAAGAGCGACACGGCCTCTCATGTAGGACTCGATAATCTATTCACGGTCATCAGAGATAGGGGAAGTACAGACGAGGGCCAGCCTTTGGCAGAGACTGAGCTACCAGTTCAGGATATTGAAATTGGGGAAGATCATAAAGAGGATCCAGAAATCACAGACAATCCTGAAAAGTTAACATTTGAAGATCTAGCAGACTCGGAACCTCAGGAGAACGATGAAATACAGTGGCAGAAAGCAGATAGTATTTTCACTGTTTCTCCTGCTTCTCCTGCAAGTGTAGAAAACAAAGCGTTTAATTTTGAAGATGACAAGGATATTTCTTCTGGAAATAATCATGGCATTGGTTCAATAGTGGGAGAAAATAACGGGGTAGAGAACACAGTTACAGATATCTTCTCTTCAGAAGATCAAGACCCAGAATTAGAAGGTGCGAATACGGAAGCAAAAAGCGAAGGAAATGTCGATGAGCCTGATAAAGAAACTCAGTTAGACAATGTAATCAACTTCTCAGAAGATCAAGTGGAGGATTTGACTGGTGCAAACTCAGACACAAAAGACAAAGAAAACGTTGAAGACAAAGTAATCGGCTTCTCAGATCAAGTGGAGGATTTACCTGGTGCAAACTCAGACACAAAAGACCAAGACAACATTGAAGACAAAGTAATCAGCTTCTCAGATCAAGTGGAGGATTTGACTGCTACAAACTCAGACACAAAAGACCAAGACAACGGTGAAGACAAAGTAACCAGCTTCTCAGATCAAATGGAGGATTTGACTGGTGCAAACTTAGACACAAAAAGCCAAGAAAACGATGAAGACAAAGTAACCAGCTTCTCAGATCAAATGGAGGATTTGACTGGTGCAAACTCGGACACAAAAGACCAAGACAACGATGAAGACAAAGTAATTAGCTTCTCAAATCAAGTGGAGGATTTGACTGGTGCAAACTTAACCACAAAAAGCCAAGAAAACGATGAAGACAAAGTAACCAGCTTCTCAGATAAAATGGAGGATTTGACTGGTGCAAACTCGGACACAAAAGACCAAGTCAACGAAGAAGACAAAGTAATTAGCTTCTCAAATCAAGTGGAGGATTTAACTGGTGCAAACTCAGACACAAAAGACCAAAGCAACGATGACGAGAATGATGGAAATGCTCTTTCAGACAAAGTAATCAGCTTCTCAGAAGATCAAGGGGTTGAAATAGGTGATGATATTTCAGGTACAAAAGAGCAGGGAGGTGATGAAGAGACCACAGACATCAATCTTCCAGACAATGGAAACATCTCATCAGAAAATAATGATCTTACATCTGGAATTATAAGTTTAGAAGCAAACAACCCAGGAGACAATGGTCAGGTTGATGAAGGAGATCCAGGCTCTAAATCTCCCACCCTAGATATTGAATCAATGAAATCAAATCCAATTGACAGTCAAGACATGCAAAATCCAAATAGTCGTCCAGGTAGTGCTCAGCTTGGAAAAGAATCTCTCGAGAATGAGGCTGATATTCCAGAAGATCTTAAATTTCTGGAGAAAAATATAGATGACACTGAATCAGTAAATGAAGATACTGACTTCATAACTACAATAAGTCCAGATGTGAGTGAAATGAAAGATAAGGAGAGTGTGGGTGAAAGCATAAAAACTAGTGACAATATTGAAAATGGATACAACAAAGAAGAAGAAGACAACATCTGGGATTTGTGAAACCCAACACGGTAAGGGTTGATTCACACTATCGGTCCAGTCGTGCTCCGCTCTTGCTCCAGTCACAGTCCGGTCAAATATTGTCAATTGGCGCTAAGGTCCGCTCCGCTCGTCTAGCTCCAGTCATGATAGAAAAAAAGCAATATGTGCAATAACAAGTTAATGTTAAGTGGGTAAATACATTTCCTAGTATCACTGGACAATATTCCTATACAATTATGCTTTTCCTTATATTCATAATTTTGCAAAGACACTGATCGGACTGAGAGTGTGAACACTCCAGTACCTAGACCGAACCGAAAGCGAACAGAGACTGGAGCGTTTTCGGACTGATAGTGTGAATCAACCCTTAATCAGCCAACACGCATTTTAAATTTGTGTAAGAAGACAGTTATTTGTTTAGACATCAGTGTACTATTATAGGTGTTCACTAATATGGATGTGTAAGCAATGAATAATAGGAAATTTTCTTCAAAAGAAAACAGCAGTAATGAATGACATCCATTTATTGCACAAAGACATGCCAAGTCTATTCTGTGCCAGCTTTTCCTTTCCTTAAACTTTCTTAACTGTCGATGATAGGTTAAGATCGGTCACTGGATACTTTAGTGATTTTTATATGAATGCTAAATTAGACATTACATTTAGCCTTGTAAAATAGTCAATATTTTGGTTATGGAGTTGAAGAATCCTTATCTAGATAAATGAGAATTAAATTTTCCACATTCATCAGCATTGGAAAATGCTGCAAGATTTGGTATGTGTGAATGTAAACAACATACAATAACTTTATGCAGAAAAATTATCCAGTTGAATTATCACCCCAGATGTGGTATTCATCACATGGAAGCACCAAAGATGGTATTGCAATGGCATAATACGTATCCAAAACAAGAGGGAATGCTCATGTTGAGCGACTCTTCGCCTTAGGATGAAATTCATTGTTGTTCATTATGTAATACACAAATGAAAATGCTTTCACACTGGCAACTTTCATGTTCCTTCTTTTATCTTGACTGGGAGTTTCCTAAATCTAGAATTCCTTGCGCAAGCCATGAGTAACAAACTATTTTATTTTTTCTTATTCAAGATACAGAATGTACTCAACTTACGAATTTTATCGACTCCAATGTGTTTTTCATGATACAGAATGTACTCAACTTACGAATTTTATTGATTCCAATGTGTTTTTCAAGATACAGAATGTACTCAACTTACGAATTTTATAGACTCCAATGTATTTTTCCTGATACAGAATGTACTCAACTTACGAATTTTATCGATTCCAATGTGTTTGTAAGTCGAGTTGTTTGTATGCCGAATTGTTTTTGCGCCTAATTTTTTTTTTTCAAGTCGAATTTTGTCACTTTGGCCTAGGGTACGCCTAACCTGAATCACATCCCTACAATTTTCGGCTGCTAAAGTCAATCAATAGTTATGTATTATATTGCAAATATCGCCTTTCTTACTGCCTTAAATTATATAATATTCCTTTATCACAGTATTCCATCATGAATTTTTGATACAATATCTGAGATTAATGATTTAAGTAGAACTTACGTTTGTATTTCCGAATGTTTGTAAGTCGAGGACCTTCTGTAATTATGAAACTTTAACCGATTTTCTGCCAGATGTAAATAAAGCAAAATAAGCTAAGATATATGTAGCACCATAATCATTCTCAAACAATGTATGTGATAATGGACTAAATGATATTACGTCATGGTTATGGGTTCCTTGGATGTTTTAGTACAGTGTGTTATCCGTAGTAAAAAAAAAAAAAACGTGTAAACATTTAAACAGTGACTATAGCTCTTCAGATAATGTGTATGTGATTATATTTTCAATAAAATCTTGAAGATAATTATTCTTTTTTTTTTGGGGGGGGATAGGTTCCTATGTATACAAACAAAATAACCTAAGACTTAGTCATACTTTTTTTGCAATTATTCTTTTTTAGTGGGGCAATACGTTCCTATGTATACAAACAAAATGATAACATAAGACTCAATCTTACCTTTTTTGTAATTATTCTTTTTTTCTGGGGGGTGGGGGCGATAGGTCCCTATGTAACAAACAAAATGACATGAGACTCAATCGTATTCTATTTCATATTAGAATCGTAATATCATTCCAATAAATTTCTTAAAGTGAAGGGTAATCGCTGGGCAGGAAAGGAAATGGTAGACCAAGAGAAACGTGGGTGATGACAATGGTGTTGGCAGAGGTAATGATAAAAAGGTAAAGGAACCCACATTTAAAGATCTAAAACCCACAGGGCCTCACTAAGAAGCCATCAAAATGTGGTTAATACATACATACATATACCCAGGCACTTCCCCCAATTTTGGGGGGTAGCCGACACCAACAATGAAACAAAACAAAAAGGGGACCTCTACTCTCTACGTTCCTTCAGCCAAACCAGGGACTCAACCGAGTTCAGCTGGTACTGCTAGGGTGCCACAGCCCAACCTCCCACATTATCCACCACAGATGAAGCTTCATAATGCTGAATCCCCTACTGCTGCTACCTCCGCGGTCATCTAAGGAACCGGAGGAAGCAGCAGGGCCTACCGGAACTGCGTCACAATCGCTCGCCATTCATTCCTATTTCTAGCACGCTCTCTTGCCTCTCTCACATCTATCCTCCTTTCACCCAGAGCTTTCTTCACACCATCCATCCACCCAAACCTTGGCCTTCCTCTTGTACTTCTCCCATCAACTCTTGCATTCATCCCCTTCTTTAGCAGACAACCATTTTCCATTCTCTCAACATGGCCAAACCACCTCAACACATTCATATCCACTCTAGCCGTTAACTCATTTCTTACACCCGTTCTCTCCCTCACCACTTCGTTCCTAACCCTATCTACTCGAGATACACCAGCCATACTCCTTAGACACTTCATCTCAAACACATTCAATTTCTGTCTCTCCATCACTTTCATTCCCCACAACTCCGATCCATACATCACAGTTGGTACAATCACTTTCTCATATAGAACTCTCTTTACATTCATGCCCAACCCTCTATATTTTTTACTACTCCCTTAACTGCCCCCAACACTTTGCAAACTTCATTCACTCTCTGACGTACATCTGCTTCCACTCCACCATTTGCTGCAACAACAGACCCCAAGTACTTAAACTGATCCACCTCCTCAAGTAACTCTCCATTCAACATGACATTCAACCTTGCACCACCTTCCCTTCTCATACATCTCATAACCTTACTCTTACCCACATTAACTCTCAACTTCCTTCTCTCACACCCTTCCAAATTCTGTCACTAGTCGGTCAAGCTTCTCTTCTGTGTCTGCAACCAGTACAGTATCATCCGCAAACAACAACTGATTTACCTCCCATTCATGGTCATTCTCGCCTACCAGGTTAATATAAAAGATAAAT
Source organism: Palaemon carinicauda (assembly GCF_036898095.1). Taxonomy (NCBI): domain Eukaryota; kingdom Metazoa; phylum Arthropoda; class Malacostraca; order Decapoda; family Palaemonidae; genus Palaemon; species Palaemon carinicauda. Next base: position 166,099,523 of record NC_090732.1, on the reverse strand, counting down.
AAAAAACACCTTCAGAAAAAAAATATGAAAATGAAAGAAACAGGCCGGATTTACACAGCGGGAATGAGCAGACGATAATATATTCGAATTACAATATTGTGTCGAAGAAATTCACAAATGAAAGGAAAGCCTAACAGAAGCCTATTTTAGGTAGACTAAAAAAAATGCAGATGACTTCATTAAAAGGGAAAAAATAATAGAATGAAACAATATGAAATACAATCAAATAAAATACGAGAACAAAATTTAACGTAGGATATGATATATGCACGAATTGTAATTCTAGGGGTATTAGTTTGTAGAGCGTGGTTGGAAAAGTGTATGGTAGATTGTTAATTAATAGGACTAGGAATAAAACAGAGGATACAATCTTAGTTGTGCAAGGTGGCTTTAGCCCCGTAGGGCATGTATGAATCAGATTTCTACATTTAAGCAAGCAGATATGTGAGAAATATTTAGCCAAAGGTAAGGAAGTATATTTTGCATCAATGGATCTGGAGAAAGCTTATGACAAGAGTTGATAGCGATGTGATATGGAATGTAGTGAGGTTAAATGGAATTAGTGGAAGGTTGTTGTAAGCAGAGAAGAGTTTATACATAGTCAGTAAAGCATGTGTTAGGATAGGGAATGAAGTGAGTGAGTGGTTTCCAGTGAGAGTGGAGCTGAGACAGAGATGGGTAATGTTGCCGTGGCTGTTCAATTTGTTTGTTGATCGAGCTGTAAGAGAGGTGAAGGCTCAAGTGTTTGGTCGAGGATTGAAACTGATAGATCGAGAGGGATCATGAGTGGGAGGTGACTCAGTTGTTGTTTGCAGATGATACTGTATTGGTTGCAGACACAGAGGAGAAGCTGTGTTGATAAGTGACAAAGTTTGGAAAGGTATGTAGAGAAGGAAGTTGCAAGTTAATGTGCGTAAGAGTCAAGCTATGATGTGCACAAAGAAGGGAGGGTGTGCTACTGTAGACTGAATGTCAAGTTGAATAGAGAGTTACTTGAGGAAGTAGATCAGTTTAAGTACTTGGGTTATGTTGTTGCTGCAAATGGTGGAGTGGAAGCAGATGTATATCAGTGACTGAATGGAGGATTTAAATTGTTAGGAGCAGCGAAGAGAGCGGTAAAGCATACAGGGTTATGGATGAATCTAAAGAGAGTTCTGTATAAGAAAGTGCTTGTGCCAACTGTGATGCCTGAATTGGAGTTGTGGGAAATGAAAGTGACAGACAGAAATTGAATGTGCTCGAGATGAAGTGTCTGAGGAGTATGGCTGGTGTATCTCGACTGGATAAGGTTAGAAACGAAGTAGTAAAGGTAAAAATGGGTGTAAGGAATGAATTAGCAGTTAGAATGGATGTGAATGTGATGAGGTGGTTTGTCCACGTAGAGAGGATGGAAATCGGTTGTCTGCTGAAGAAGGTGATGAATGCAAAAGTTGATGGGAGAAGTGCAAGAGGATGGAAAAGGTTTGGTTGATAGATGTGAGAGGTAAAAGAACGTACTATGAATAGAAGCAGTTCCGATAGGCCCTGCTGCTACCTCGGGTAGCCTTGGTGACCGCTATGGCAGTGGCGACCGCTGAGGCAGTAGCAGTAGTTAAGTCAGTATATGAAGCTTCATTTGTGGTGGAAGATGGGGGAGGGTGGGCTGTGACACACAAGCAGTGCCTACCAAACTCAGCTGAGTCCCTCGTCAGGCAAAGAGGAACATAGGAAAAATCCCTGTTGTTTCTTTTTGCATGTCGGTTACCTCCAAAAATTGGAGGAAGTACTGTACCATGGTAGATAGATAAATAGATAGATGATCTGGAAAAGGATTTCAATGTAACAAGCTAGATGGAACATGATCACTAAATTTATCTAAATTGATAACGTATTGAGTGATAATAGAGCCAGAAAGAAAGGGAAAAGTGTTTAAAAACGAAATAGGCTTAATAAAGATTTTGGGTATAACTATATTCTTTGCAAACGATGACCTGGTAATTGCCAAAGATGTTGAAAAAACATAACACAAACGCATTATTGAAAGTATGTAAGGATTGTGTGTTTGACATGAAAAAATAATTAAGATTCATTTATAGATACAGCATATGAACGAAAACCTAAGGAGATAGTTGGTATGAAAATTATAGAAATCTAAAATATATAGGAATTGAAGAGGGATAGAGATGAAAAGACATGTGTTCAAGAAAAAAAAAGTGACTGAGAAAACAGAAAAGCTCGCTACCATGTTCTATTATAGCAAAATACTGCCATAAAATATTGATGGAAAGGCATATAGGAAAACTGTGGCATTGCCAGAAATATTATATAAGATATCAGTATTAAACATCACAGAAAGTGAGATACTCAGAATATAACAAATGGAGATTGGAGTAATGTTCGTGAAAGGGATATAAGCAAAAAAAAAAAATAAATAAATAAAATAAATAAATAAATAAAAATAAAAAGGTGAAAATAATGGATAGGGGAGAGGATAGGATATTGATGAAAGACATAGATATGAAAGAGAATAGATTAAGATTAGAGAGGTAGTGTAGAGTTAACGAAAAAGTAAAAGATAAAAAGAAGTTTACAAACATATGCTAAGGAAAATGATCAAGTAGGGGTAGAAATGTTTTATAACAGGGAAGATTCTCTTATAATGTACAGGGCTAAAACAAAGATTTTATGATTAAATTATATATAAAAACACCTAGGAGAAAGTGGTGTGTAAGCTGTGTGGAAATGAGTGTGAAAACCTATCTTGCTTTATTGTCAAGAACTCAGAAAAAAAGAAAATAAAAATAAAGATATTACAGAAACCAGAAGAAGAGGGAAAGAATGAAATAATTTGAATTGTTTTAGTTAAGGGGGAATGAATTTAAGAAAGGAAATTACATGAAAAATGTAGGAAATCAGGGGAAAGAAAATAAAATAGAATAAAAACAGAATCTTCAAGAGGTGCCGATGTAAAGGCAAATCCTCCCAAGACCAACTAAAGGTGAACTTAAACCCCGATTATTGGAACCACTGAGAATGTTGCATAATTAAATCTTGGTGGGAAAATAGATTCTTTCCATGGCTTTACATAAGGTTATGGCAACCTTTACATAGGAGTTTTGATAATATACTGCCAGTGAATATAGACTATAACCTTTGCCCTGCTGGTAGGTAAGATTTTGATTTTACTAGTCTTGTAGGTTTATGTAACTGCTGTAGCCTAATAGCCTATACAGTATTTATGTACGATAGGATAGCAAGTACCCTAGGCCCCCAGGTAACAATCTAGGATAGCAAGTAGTCTAAGCCCCCAGGTAACAATCCAGGATAAGTAGCATAGTCCTCCAGGTAACAATTTAGGATATGTAGCCTAGGCCCCCTATAGAACAATCTAAAATAGGAGCCTTTGTATAACGGCAGCCAGTTCCTCATGTGTTGATTAAAAGTGGGCATTAACTAATCTAAACTTTACCCCCTAATATAACTTATAAAAATGGGCCTTAACTAATCTAAACTTTACCCCCTAATATAACTTATAAAAATGGGCCTTAACTAATCTAAACTTTACCCCCTAATATAACTTATAAAAATGGGCCTTAACTAATCTAAACTTTACCCCCTAATATAACTTATAAAAATGGGCCTTAACTAATCTAAACTTTACCCCCTAATATAACTTATAAAAATGGGCCTTAACTAATCTAAACTTTACCCCCTAATATAACTTACAAGCCGTTTCCTTACCTACATACCTAACAGGGACTGATGCCCCCCTGCGACCCCCTTACACTGCCGTATTCTAAGTTAGTCATAATAATACATACAGGTGGCCACTATCATACATACACCCCCTAGGATAGCATAGCAAGTAGCATAGTCCCTCAGGTAACAATCTAGGATAGTATAACAAGTGGTTTAATTATAGTTATGGATGGGAAAAGCTTTCCTACTAATAAAAACAGGTGTTTTCTAAAGAAAAATGCCCGTTTTCTTCAAAATCGAAATGTTGTCCCGTCTATAACTATAATTTTACCCAAGTAGTCTAATCCCCCAAGTAACAATCTAGGATAGCATAGCACATAGCCTAGGCCCTCGGTAACAATCTAGAATAAAATAATAGCAAGTAGCCAAGGACCCCAGGTATCCCCTGATATATGGTTGGGATCTGATATAATGCTGAAAATTAAAGAGAACATCATATTATATATGATTGCGATAACCAATTCTCACTTGCCATAAATTAATTTTAAGGAATTAAGACTAAAAATGGTAGAATTGGCAAAATGGTAGAATTGGCAAATTGGTAGAATTGGCAAATCATCATAGTAGATATTTACTCATGCAGTAATTAGTAAATATCAAAGGGTAGTATGTACAATATAGGGACAGACAAAGCTTCACATATTATTGCGGTAGGATAAGTAAGGTTAGGTTAAGTTAACTGAAGTAAGGACATCTTTACCTAATTTTGAAGTGTAACCCAATCTCCTACAACCACTCCACATCAAATTCTCACATCTCTCCTCACCTAACCTAGGACGTTGTTTCCTTACTCATCAAACATCTTGGTAATCTACAGTATATGGCGTACAGGTAAAATAATAACATTCTCTAGTTAGCACAATTGTAATAAATATAAGTAATATGGATCTGACCCTTTGTTCTATGTAACACCCGAGATAAATTCATAAACCATACAGTATTCTCTATCAAATTCATTAGAAATGTATTGTTGTCAAGACATTTCAGGCAAAGTTTTGCTCCACTTAGATTTTATAAATCTAGGTTACTATATGATACTTTAATCTCTTGCAAAATTGGAATTCACTACTGTACCAAATCAAGCTGTAAATCTACGTACCGCTTGCATAAATTCAACAACACTTAGGAAGTCATAACTTCTACAGTTACTGCTCGAGTAGCAGTACAGGTGAATAGCAAAATGTAAACAGTATCTACGTAGGAGTGATAGATTTTGAAACCTTCAGTGAAATCCAAACTAGTTACACGGAAGGAGATCTCAGCATTGAGGCGATTAGGGTGAACTGGAGCCGGAGGAGGCATAGGAAAAGAAGAACCCTGCACTCTTTTGCAATGAACGCACTGTCTGACTCATTTGGGGGACCCAAAATTCTTTGTGCTAAGGAACGAGAAGTGTTGATGTGTTGCAATAGAGCAATATGTTATGCTAATGTTCAACAATAAGCTTCCAAAGTGCACAGTGGTGTTCTAATAAAATGGGGTCCACTTACTTGAATCTCTCTAGGGCGTTACTGAGACCAGAATGTCCTTACAGAATAGCATTGCTATCAACATAAGGATTTCTTTGACCGAGAAATAAATGTTCATTGGAACCAAGTGTAGTGGGCTTACCATGCAATTTTTAAGAATATTAGGATAACTACAAGCTTGGGAAGTTCTAATTATAGCGGTAAAGTGTTTCTGTGGATATTTACTTGTCAAATTGGGAAATTTGTGTTCTGTCCATTTACTGTTCACGTGCAAAAGGGCTGCATAGGTTTCAACTACCTTATCAAGAGAAATGTAACAAGTAAACCGTTGGGTTTGTGGTGGCGAAAGTCTAATGGGAAAGGTACTTATATCTAAGTTAGTTAGAAATCTTGCTCTGGTCCAAGTAACTTTATGAATCACTAAGCTAATGAGCGACCATAAAGCCATAAAATATTTAAAAATATGAGCTTGATGACAACTCCATGTGATGTGAGGTCCGCTGGGTTATTTGACTGTTAACAATGTATGGGGAAGTGCTCTTTTGTACCCATTGCAGGGCTGTTGAGGCATCTGACCAAACGGTAACATAGGTGTAAATTCAGTACTGTATTAGTATGTATTTCTATCAAATATTTAGCCAAACAACATCTGAACAAAAGGGCAAGTAATTCAAGTTTGGGGATGGACTGGTTATCATCCCTTTCTTACATACATTTAGGGGTGACACGTGCTTTAGCAGTAAGAAGGTGGTAGCGTCCTTCGGCGGTGACCACATACGCAGCTTCTCCAAAGGCGCTTGCAGAAATATACAATGATAATTGATTACTCTGATGAGCATTGGGCGGATTTTTATGATCCTGAAACCTTGTACAGTATTTCTTAAGAATGACATAGAGCTCATGAAAAATTTCCAAGCTAGGGGGAGGGGGGGAATCCCAGCCCTTACCCGTCATCCAAAGGTTCTGATTAAAAACTTTGCTAAAGATAGTGACTGGTGAAATTTAACTAATAGGATCATAATCAACAAAGATAGGGAAACTACTTTCCTTTTAGTGTTAACGTGTGAATAATCTTCCAACAAATTTGGGGGGGGGGGGTAATTTAATGTTCAAAGTGTCTTCAATTGTATTCCAATTGAGACCGAGGTAGTCATGCTGTCCTTTTGAGTGAAATCTCATTAAAGGATGCCATTAGTAGTTCACTTTTCCAAGGGCATATTTGTTTTCAACATGAGCTCTTGAACACAGGGCTTTTTGCTGAGGATGCTGGGGGGAATGATGTATTAACGTTGAAAATTATCAATGTAGATGCTGGATTTTAATTTTGAAGCCAGCGCACTAGATTGAGTATCCAAATGGTGCTGAATAGTTTGATAAAGCAAATGAGGACTTGAAGTGGTGCCAAACAAGACTACTGTAGAACTATAAGCAACAACTTTCGTCATACCAGGGTCATCAACGAAAAGGAACCGAAAAAAATCTCTTTGCTCTGGGGTGATCTTTATCGAAGGGAAAGCTTTGAATATATCCAGGGTCAAGCCAAAGGGTTTCTCCCTGAACATTAAAATCATGGACTGAATCTTTGATGCAAGGTTGAGTCTTGATATAAAAACACATTCAGAGCTGGAATTAAATCCTGACTAAGATGATGCATTGAAGACGATGCATATCAAAGTAGTCGATGAGTTCTTAGGGACAGGATGACATGTCCAATAATGAACTTGTCTGTCACTATGAGGCTCTAACAATACAGATTCAATGAAACCCTCTGTGACATAATTATCAAGGATGTTTCTGTACTTAGCAAACAATTGGGGGTCCTAAAATTTCTAAAGGGACATTAATTGGGCGAAAGCTCTCCCATAATTTATCTCAGAGCATTTATTGCTTTTGAAGGGCAACTGAACTATGTACCTTTGGTCTTTATACTGCGTGGTATGCTTAAAAAGATAAATGCTTGAGCCTCAAGAGGGCTAAAAGGTTCATTGGTAATGCTAATCATGTTGAGTTTCCAGAGATTGTCAATGGGCATTTCTATTATTATGGGGATTTTCTATGCTCATGCGATTAAAGATAAGTCATAGGGTATTGACTTCTCTGAGATTTGTTCCTTCACACCAGTCTTGCAATTCTCTCCAGACTATGTAACCAACAGGAGTACTAAATATATTTACAAATTTAATGTGGATATGTTTGGGTAGTTTGTACTGAGAATAATATTGATTCCTTTTGTATGCAAGATTATGCTACTAGCCTCCAGCGTGTATAATGAAAGAATATATCTGGCCTTCTTAACATTTTTACCTACGTTAGACTAACAATGGCAACAATTTTATCCTTGTGCTGATCGTAGTTTAAATTAAGGAGAGCTAAGCTTGTTGCATGTGTATTACAATAGTCAGGGAAACCGGTATTTAAGCGCAGAGCCCATTGAAATTTTATTACTAGAATTTTTTTTATTTCTATGAACTTCCCCTGATGTTCATACTTCTGACTCCCACACATTAGAGGTGGTTGGTAGCCAGTGATGGAAAGAGTAAGGGCAAAAAGGGAAATTTTACTCTTTATACTGCAATATTGTCCAGTTTCACAACACATCTAAAGCCTTTCCATCTTATGGTATTGTTTATATTTAAGGAAAAGAATGAATGAAATAGGGGTACGTATAAGAACTCTAATTTCACCACAATTTGAAAAAAAAAGATTCAAGATCAGGATACACTTCTAAGGACACTGCTAGCACAGCCTTGAATTAAGGTCGGCCACGGGTTCAAACAAAATGTATGATAAATGTTGTTACTCTACAGCAGGTCACAATTAGAAGCTTAGTCTGGATGGCAAATTACTGTATGCTGTACAGCTCTTCAAAGACACTAAACCCAGTTCTTAGTTGGTTATGTAGGTTGGAATGTTTAGCCTATAGTCCATTTCTTTTAGCGATGCATATTTGTACCGACTCGCAGCGGTGCCCTTTTAGCTCGGAAGAGTTTCCGGATCACTGATTGGTTGGACAAGATAATTCTAACCAATCAGCGATCAGGAAAATTTTCCGAGCTAAAAAGGCACCGCCGCGAGTCGGTGCAAATATGCATCGCTAAAAGAAATGGACTATAATTAGTCATCATCATATCCAGTGCTATTCCACTGCAGGACATAGCCTGCAGACATGTCTTCTAATCCTGTCTGGGGTTTGGCTACTTTTCATCACCATGCTGGCCACTGGCCATTGGAGATGGTGAGAGACTTTGGTCTGATCACCCACAGCATACCAACCTAGTATGGGTGGCCCTGATTAGTAAAGCTTTGCTGATCATAGCAATACACAAATTCATTCCCCACTGCTGAGCTATATTTTAAAAGGAATATATTTAAACAAAATGCCATCTTTCTAGTACTTGGTTCATACTGGTATGCAATTTTTTCTTTTTAAAACTTTATTTAAAACACTTCAGTTACTCAGGAAAAGAAGGGAAAGATAGTAACCTGACTAAAGAAAGGAGTTGAATATTTCACATCTGATACTGTATAACCTAATGGAAATCTTAGAATGACTGTTAAACGTTTTTAATCTATGGCTCATTGTTCTTGGAAAAATTTTTGTCTTGGAGTTATTTATTTTTTCAAATACTCAGAGGAAGTGGTCTAATTTGTTGTGAAATCTTGGTTTGTACGAGCTGAGTTTATTCCTGGCATTCCATGCAACTTTTTTCTCTGGTATATTTAGCAGTATTTATACCTTAGAAATGGTGCTTTAAGGAGCATTTCACTGGGCGGCACAGGTACCTCACCAAGAAATAGATTTTTCCTTCGTCAAAATCCCTTAATTAGGCTCATTTAAAGACTATGATATTTTAGAAAATGATTTTTAAATTTGAACATGACTGTTGTCCTGATGCTGTCATTATAATATTTTTTCCTTATTTCAGAGTTTTTCTGCCAACTGTCAAAAAATGGGTGGAGTAATCCATGAAAATTTTATGTGACCTCTTAAAAGATAACTGTTGAAGGCTGGATGATATTAAGCAGATTTGCGCTACACATAACCTACGATTTTTCTAAAATGTGCATCATCTCTAAAAGACCTCTACCACGTTTAAGGTGTGTACAGCTTTTCTTCGCACGTGCAATTAGTTCCGAGATGAAGGCAAAGCTTGCAGCTGAGAGGCAAAAGTTAAGAGACGAATTTTTAGAAAAAGAAAAAGAATGGGAAGCGTTAGTGGATCGTTCCCTTCTTCGCAGCGAAGACATAAAGATATATGAGGCACACAAAGAAGCCGTCCGTTCGGGTCGTTTCACTTATGATGATCCTTCAACAGGATTAAGGGTTATGACAAGATTGAGGCACTTTTACAGAGGCTCCTGTTGTGGTAATGCTTGTCGCCATGTAAGTACAACAATTGACTGTTTTTTTGGTATGGGGTAGTTTTTTATATTATTAATTGAAAGCACAGTTATTTAAATTAAAGTACTGTACTGTATCTGTAAATGTAGTATGTGCCATATAATTTTGTGATTGACAGGAAACATAAATCTTGTATATTTTCTAGCTGCTAGTCTGTATAATAAAATGACAAATTCGTAGATAATTTGTATTTTTCCTAACTATACAAACCTTAGCTATTTAATAGGAGTTATTACTTTCGGCGTAGCTGAAATGACGAGCCATTAGAATTTTAATGAGGGTTTACTACCCCACCGCTAGTTAGTGGGGGGTAGGGAGGGTAGCTTGCTAACCCCCCCCCCCCCCCCCACACACGCCTGTGCTTGACCTCACTTTGCTTAGAGATAAGACTTTCAGGGGGATAGGGCTGGCGGGCAAGTTTGATTAAATAGCTAAGGTTTGTATAGGTAGGAAAAATACAAATTACTGTATCTACGAATTTGTCATTTGTTCCGTAACTGACATAAAACCACGCTATTTAATAGGGGTGACTCACCCATTAGGAAGGGTGGAAAGTCCCGGTCAGTACTGGCTTTTGGCTTTGCCCGGGGACTCAGTATCTGAGTGTGTCAGCAATCAACAATAAGGAGTCCCTGCACCTCCCTAGAACCTTGCTACGCTAGGGCTGTGGCCTACGTAAGCTGTGTGTGAAGGTATATAGTGTGACTTGTCCTAGGAAGTTGACCAGTAGTCCGTTAGATGGAAACTTTAGGCTAGGACTCTCCCAATACCACCTCGTAAGGGTATGGGGACGTGACAGTATTAGCTTAATACTAGGAACACAAGGAAACATGGTTTACCTGCAGTGGTTTGAGGTCAGCTGTGCAGAAAACCCAGGATGCTGCTTTCCCCAAGAGAGGGGAGGATGAAGAAAAGAATAAGGGCCAGATATACCTTTTCATTCATGCAGACTAAGACCGGGTAACAATGCCCTCAACCTTCTGCTACTTGTCCATTAAGGAGCCTGAGGTTTTAAATCAGCTGTTGTGCAGCCACCACAGGGCCGATAGTGAACGTATCGAGTCTCCTGTAGGTCACGTCTTGCAGGTAGTGGGCTGTGAAGGTCGTCTGACGCTTCCACACCCCAGCTTGGAGCACCTGCGTCACTGAGAAATTTTTCTTGAAGGCCAGGGATGTAGCTACACCCCTGACATCATGTGCTCTAGGGCGACGTGACGGAGGAGGGTCTGGATTCAGGGACAGATGAATCACCCTACGAATCCATGCCGAGATGGTGTTCTTGGTGACCCTCCTCTAGTCCTCCCAGTGCTCACAAACAATGCCTGCACCTGGGGACGGACTGCAGCCATTCTTTTGAGATATAGCCTCAGACTCCTTACTGGGCACAGTTAGAGATGGTCTGGGTCATCTGTTACAGAACGAAGACTCGAAATCTGGAAGGAGTCGAACCGAGGGTCCGGCACCCCCGGATTCTGAGTCTTAGCAATAAACTCGGGGACGAATTTGAACGTTACCTCCCCCCTTCCCCTTGAATGGGCGATGTCATGTGAGAGACCATGAAGTTCACCGACTCGCTTGGCCGAGGCCAAAGCTAGTAGGAACACCGTCTTCCAAGTTAGGTGGCGATCTGAAGCCTGGCGTAATGGTTCGTAGGGAGGTCTCTTAAGAGACCTGAGAACTCGAACCACGTTCCTTGGAGGAGGTCTCACTTCCGACTGAGGGCAGGTAAGTTCATAACTCTGTATGAGAAAGGAAAGTTCCAGCGAGGAAGAAATGTCCACTCCTTTGAGCCTGAAGGCTAGACTTAAGGCTGAGCGATAGCCTTTCACCGCCGAGACTGAAAGGCGCATTTCTTCCCGCAAAGACACGAAGAACTCCGCTATTGCTGGAATAGTGGCATCGAGTGGAGAGATACCCCTTCCACGACACCAACCACAGAAGACTTTCCACTTTGCCTGGTAGACAGATGCAGATGACTTTCGCAGATGTCCAGACATCCTAACCGCAACTTGTTGCGAAAATCCTCTCTCAGCGAGGAGATGCTGGATAGTCTCCAGGCGTGAAGTCGTAGCGAAGCTATGGCTTTGTGGAAGATGTTGGCATGTGGTTGTCTGCGTAGCTCGTGTCGCGGAGGGAGTTCTCTAGGAAGTTCCGTTAGGAGTTGCAGAAGGTCCGGAAACCATTCCGCGTGATGCCATAGCGGAGCTATGAGGGTCATTGAAAGATTGACCGATATTCTGGTCTTGTTGAGCACCTTCCTCATCAGACAGAACGGGAGAAAGGCGTACACGTCGATGTTGTCCCACCGTTGTTGGAAGGCATCTTGCCAGAGTGCCTTGGGATCCAGGACTGGGGAGCAATACAGCGGAAGCTTGAAATTCAACGCTGTCGCGAACAGATCCACAGTCGGGGAACCCCGCAAAGTCAGGACTTTCTTAGCTACTAGATGATCCAAAGACCACTCGGTACTCACTATCTGAGACGGTCTGCTCAGACTGTCGGCGAGCACATTCCTCTTGCCTGGAATGAAACGTTTCGATAGTGGAATCGAGTGGACTTCGGTCCATCTCAGTATCTCTACTGCGAGATGGGATAGCTGCTTTGAAAAGGTACCTCCTTGCTTGTTGATGTAAGCCACTACTGTGGTGTTGTCGCTCATCACCACCACAGAGTGACCCGCCAGGTATTGCTGGAACTGTTGAAGGGCCAGGAATACGGCCTTCATCTCTAGCAGATTTATATGGAGGCACTTTTCTGATTCTGACCACAGGCCTGAGGTCCTGTGTTGCAGAACGTGCCCCCCCCCCCCCCCCTTTCTTTGAGGCATCTGAAAACAGCATCAAATCCGGGGGGGGGGGAGGACGAGAAGATCCACTCCTCTTCGTAGGTTCTCGTCTGTCACCCACCACTGGAGGTCCGTCCGTTCCGTGGGTCCCATAGGGATCATGACGTCCAGGGGAATCGTAACCCTGATTCCAACGAGCCTTGAGTCGCCACTGGAGGGATCTCATCCTGAGGCGACCGTTGGGAACTAGACGAGCCAAAGATGAGAGGTGACCGAGGAGACGTAACCACGATTGGGCTGGAAGTTCTTCTCGTCTGAGGAAAGGGCTTGCGACCCTCCTCAGCCTTGATATCCTGTCGTCTGATGGGAAGGCTTTGTGGAGATTGGTGTCTATGATCATGCTTAGCTATACCAGTCTTTGAGTGGGAAGCAGAGAGGACTTCTCGAGATTTACCATGATCCCCAGATCTTGGCAAAGTCCCAGAAGTTTGTCTTGGTGTCAAAGAAGGGATAACTCCGAGTCTGCTAGGATCAGCCAGTCGTCCAGATAACGGAGGAGACGGATGCCAATCCTGAGTGCCCACGACGATATTTAGGTGAACACTCTGGTGAAAACCTGTGGTGCTGTGGAGAGACCGAAACACAGCACCTTGAACTGGTAAACCTTGTTGTCTAGGCTGAATCTTAAGTACAGTACTTCCTTGAAGACGGATGGACTGGGATCTGGAAGTACGCGTCCTTCAGATCCAGTGTACACGTGAAGTCTTGCGGTCTCACTGCAAGTCTGACCGTGTCTGCGGTCTCCATGCTGAACGGAGTTTGCTTGACAAACTTGTTCAGAGCCGAGAGGTTGATGACTGGTCTCCAGCCTCCAGACGCCTTCTTTACAAGAAAGAGTAGACTGAAGCAGCCTGGAGACCCGTCGAGGACCTCTTGGAGAGCGCCCTTCTTCAACATGGTCTGGACTTCTGCCCAAAGGGCTTGCCCCCTTGCTGATCCCATGGCAAGGGAGCTCAACGACACTGGATCCGCTGTCAGGGGAGGTAGAGATGTTGTGAACGGGACGCGATATCCCCGACTGATTACGGAAATCGTCCAGGAATCGGCCCCGAGTTGCTGCCACCTGTTCGCGCAACTTTGAAGGCATCCCCCCACTGGTGGACATGCAGGAGGACTGCCAATCCTAGTGTTTGCGGCCTCGGCCGCTCCCTCTAGGATTCTTTCCTCCCCTGGAGGACTTTTTGCCTTTCTTGTCCTTGACAGGAAAGGGCTTAGACACCACCGTCTTCGCTGCCGCTGCCGGTTTCGTGGTCTTGGTAGGGCGTGGCTGCTGGGGTGCTGGAGGTTTATAGGGCTTCAATGTCAGAGCCCTATGTAGGAGAGAGTCCTGGTTGGACTTCCTCCACCTCTCAGCGGCCTGCTCCACGTCCCTAGGCTCAAACAAGGTCTTTCCCATAACGGAAGAATGCCTGAGCCTGCTGATCTCGGTATTAGGGACCTTTTGATGGAACCTCTCAGACACCACATCTCGACGTTTCAATATGGTGTTAGCCCACAAGTTCGAGACTTGGTGGGCTAGAAACTCAATCGTGCGAGTGCCTGAGAGTAAAAAGGTCTCCATAGCCTTCCTGGTACTTTCTTTGGATAAATCCTCCGAACGCATCAGGATGCCCAAGGTCCCTAGCCAGATACCCAGCCACGAAGTGGCCTGCATGGCACACTTCGCCACCTTCTCCTGGCCAAGGATCTCCGTTGCCGAGAACGAGACCTGCCGGTTGGAGAGTCTCTCAAGAGGGACTCCCCTGGTAAGCTCTTCCAACGAATGGTGAAGGGAAGAGCCAAACAAGTCTTCTCTACGATGTCGAAGTACCTCCTCTGTTGGACACATGGAGGTGGGAGGAGCTTGCTGCCGGCGCTGGTAGGAGACTTGAGTAGATTTATCCATCCTGCATTATTTTTTTTTTAGTGAGGTTGGGTACTTTGTTGTCCCAGATGTTCCCAGCCACAAGCATTGTTTTCCTTTATTCAAGAATATAAACCTTTGTCTTATAAATGTACTGTAATTGCATTTTTGTAAGATGGTTTGAGCATTGAAGAATTTTAACAAGGCTGTTAATTAGTGGTAGGTAGGTGGGGTGGGAATTAAACCTGCCCACCCCAATTACCTACCTGTCAATCCTTAATTTTTCTTCATCCATACAAGAGTCAAAATATGTATGTTGGCATTGTGGTCGTAGAACCCAATTTTGCTGGGAAGCTTTTTTAACATTTAGTTATTTTTGGTCGTTATTCGGTCTTTCAGGTGTAATAGATGATTAATCATTCTGTTTCCTCCTGGTTCAGGCAAGCTGTAACTTTTCATAAATTTACTCTTATAAGGCTCTCAGGCTCAAATTTTTTCCTCATTAAACTTGTGTCATTGTTCATCCCATTTCAATCCTTCATTTTTAGTAAAAGACTTCAGCTTGTTATTATGTAGATATAATTTTTGGAATTAATATACAAGTTTTTTTTCTGTAGGGATGGATAGTTTGTGTAACTAATGTGGTAAGAGCACACATTAAATGATGGTCTCCTGTCCTTCCCAGCCTTCAGTGTTTAAAAGAAGGCATTTTCAGCAGTCTGGCTTAACCTGATTTTTTTCATAACTGCCCTTCTCATGTAGAAAGTAACTAGTCTATATCCAGGAGAAGCTTATGGTTTGTCGAGAGTTTTTTGACCAGCTATTTATCAGACTTCCTAGATGAGGGTGGGCCCAGTTCTCCTTGAAAACCACAGTTGTTTTCTGATAAACATTCCATTGTCTTTGAATGGAATATTGGTAGAATATCTTTAGAATCTATAATAGACTGTCTAGAAGGCTTCAAAACCCTTTGTTTCAGAGGAAACGGTGGATAGTCTCCATGCGGTCAGATGTAGCTTTCTAAAACATCACTAGAATTAATTGCAAAAGAAAGTATTTCAATAACACAGTCTAGAGTATTACCCCAAAATTCTAATGAGTAAATTAGCTTGCAAACCCTGAATATAAATGTTTTTATTAATTATTCGTAATGATGGACTCAAAGGAGGGTATTATAACGAAATCTATAATGAGGTTAGGTAACAGACTAATCTGATACAAGTCACAATGTTTTTGAGGCAAGAGACTAAACAAAACTAAAATTACCAGCCATTCTTCATAATAGTGGTAAAAATGTTATTTTTATTAGTAAAATAAATTTTTGAATATACTTACCCGATAATCATGTAGCTGTCAACTCCGTTGCCCGACAGAATTCTATGGAGGGATACGCCAGCTATCACAATACTAGAAGGGGGTGTACTTACCAGCGCCACCTGTGGCCAGGTACTCAAGTACTTCTTGTTGACACCTCCTCAATTATTCCTCGGTCCACTGGTTCTCTATGGGGAGGAAGGGAGGGTCGATTAAATCATGATTATCGGGTAAGTATATTCAAAAATTTATTTTACTAATAAAAATAACATTTTTCAATATTAAACTTACCCGATAATCATGTAGCTGATTCACACCCAGGGGGGTGGGTGAAAACCAGTGTACAAGATTAAAGGATAGCTAAGTATCCCATATTTCATATAACAGTTATCTCAAATAACAATGAAATAATAAGTACCTGGTAAGGAAGTCGAATTGAACCGTTACTCTGCCTCTTTTTTAAGTTCGTCTTCCTTACTGAGCGCAGTGTTCCTCTTGGAGGCTGAATCAACCCAAAGGTGCCAAAGTATATGGGGTTGCAACCCCTACTAAAGGACCTCTACAAAACCTCTAACCCAGGCGCTTCTCAAGAATGAATAGACCACCCGCCAAATCAAAAGGATGCGGAAGGCTTCTTAGCCTACCGTAACAACCATAAAAACAACAATAAAAGCATTCAAGAGAAAGGTTAAAAAAGGTTATGGGATTAAGGGAATGTAGTGGCTGAGCCCTCACCTACTACTGCACTCGCTGCTACGAATGGTCCCAGGGTGTAGCAGTTCTCGTAAAGAGACTGGACATCTTTAAGATAAAATGATGCAAACACTGACTTGCTCCTCCAATAGGTTGCATCCATTATGCTCTGCAGAGAACGGTTTTTATTAAAGGCCATCGAAGTAGCTACGGCTCTTACTTCGTGGGTCCTTACCTTCAGCAATGCAAGGTCTTCCTCCTTTAAGTGAGAGTGGGCTTCTCTAATCAGAAGCCTTATATAATATGAAACCCCATTCTTGGACATGGGCCTCGAAGGTTTCTTGATGGCACACCATAAGGCTTCTGACTGTCCTCGAAGAGGTTTAGACCTCTTAAGATAAAATTTGAGAGCTCTGACAGGGCAAAGAACTCTCTCTAGTTCGTTACCTACCATGTTGGAGAGGCTAGGTATTTCAAACGATCTAGGCCAAGGACGTGAAGGAAGTTCGTTCTTTGCTAGGAATCCGAGCTGAAAAGAACATGTTGCAGATTCGGTCGTGAAACCAATGTTCTTGCTGAAGGCATGAACCTCACTGACTCTCTTAGCTGTTGCAAGGCAGACGAGAAAAAGAGTCTTGAGGGTAAGGTCCTTGAAGGAAGCTGACTGGAGAGGTTCGAACCTAGGTGACATAAGGAACCTTAAGACTACGTCTAGGTTCCAGCCTGGAGTGGATAGACGACGCTCTTTAGACGTCTCAAAAGACTTAAGAATGTCTTGAAGGTCCTTGTTGGAAGAAAGGTCCAAACCTCTGTGGCGGAGAACTGAAGCCAACATACTCCTATACCCTTTAATCGTAGGGGCTGAAAGGGATCTCTCATTCCTAAGATGTAGAAGGAAGTCAGCTATTTGGGTCACAGAGGTATTGGTAGAGGATATTGAATTGGCTCTACACCAGCTTCGGAAGACCTCCCACTTAGACTGGTAGACTCTACGAGTGGAAACCCTTCTCGCTCTGGCAATCGCACTGGCTGCCTCCTTCGAAAAGCCTCTAGCTCTAGCGAATCTTTCGACAGTCTGAAGGCAGTCAGCCGAAGAGCGTGGAGGTTTGGGTGCAACCTGTCTACGTGAGGTTGACGTAGAAGGTCCACTCTTAGAGGTAGAGTCCTGGGGATGTCGACTAGCCATTGAAGTACCTCTGTGAACCATTCTCTTGCAGGCCAAAGGGGAGCAACCAGCGTCAGCCGTGTCCCTTCGTGCGAGATGAATTTCTGCAGAACTTTGTTTATTATCTTGAACGGTGGGAATGCGTACAGGTCGAGATGGGACCAGTTCAGTAGAAAAGCATCCACATGAACTGCTGCAGGGTCTGGAACAGGGGAACAGTACAGCGGAAGTCTCTTGGTTATGGAGGTGGCAAACAGATCTATGGTAGGTTGACCCCACAAGGTCCAAAGTCTGTTGCACACACTCTTGTGGGGGGTCCATTCCGTGGGAATGACCTGATTCCTTCTGCTTAGGCGATCTGCTGAGACGTTCATATCGCCCTGAATGAACCTCGTGACCAGAGTGAGGTTTAGACCTCTTGACCAAATGAGGAGGTCCCTTGCGATCTCGTATAGGCTCCTCGAATGGGTCCCTCCTTGCTTGGAGATGTAAGCCAAGGCTGTGGTATTGTCTGAGTTCACCTCCACCACTTTGCCTAGCAGGAGGGACTTGAAGTTCAACAGGGCTAAATGAACTGCTAGTAGCTCCTTGCAGTTGATGTGGAGTAATCCGTTCTTCGTTCCACGTTCCCGAGCATTCCCGTCCGTTCAAGGTCGCACCCCAGCCCGAGTCCGAAGCATCTGAGAAGAGATGAAGATTGGGGGTCTGAATAGCCAACGATAGACCCTCCCTGAGAAGGAGGTTGTGCTTCCACCACAGGAGAGTGGTCTTCATCTCTTGGGTGATTGGGATAGAGACTGCTTCGAGAGTCGAACCCTTGTCCCAATGAGCTGCAAGATGGAATTGAAGAGGGCGGAGGTGGAGTCTCCCTAGCTCGACGAACAGGGCCAGTGATGAAAGGGTCCCTGTGAGACTCATCCACTGTCTCACCGAGCAACTGCTCCTCTTCAGCATGCTCATGATGCACTCTAGGGCTTGGCTTATCCTGGGGGCCGATGGAAAAGCCCGAAAATCTTGACTCCGAATCTCCATTCCCAGGTACACAATGGATTGGGAGGGAATGAGTTGAGACTTTTCTATGTTGACTAATAGACCCAGTTCTCTGATTAAGTCTAAAGTCCAATTGAGATTCTCCAGACAGTGACGACTCGTGGAGGCTCTCAACAGCCAGTCGTCTAAGTAGAGGGAGGCTCTGATGTCCGATAAGTGTAGGAATTTTGCTATATTCCTCATCAGATGAGTAAAGACCATAGGAGCTGTGCTTAGGCCAAAACACAGGGCTTGGAATTGGTAGACAACCTTTCCAAAAACGAATCTCAGGAAAGGTTGGGAGTCTGGATGAATAGGAACGTGAAAGTAGGCATCTTTCAAGTCCAACGAGACCATCCAGTCCTCCTGCCTGACCGCTGCTAAGACCGACTTCGTCGTCTCCATCGTGAACGTCTGCTTGGTGACATACGCGTTGAGCGCGCTGACGTCCAGCACCGGTCTCCAACCTCCTGTCTTCTTGGCCACAAGAAAGAGACGGTTGTAGAAGCCCGGGGATTGATGGTCCCGGACTATAACCACTGCCTTCTTCTGCACAAGTAGCGACACCTCCTGGTGCAATGCTAGCCTCTTGTCCTCTTCTTTGTAGTTGGGAGAGAGGTTGATGGGCGATGTGGTCAGAGGTGGTTTGAGGCAGAATGGAATCCTGTAACCGTTCCTCAGCCAACTGACAGACTGGGCGTCTGCACCTCTCTTCTCCCAGGCTCGCCAGAAGATCTTGAGTCTGGCTCCTACTGCTGTCTGGAGATGCGGAGAGTCAGTTTTTTCCTTTAGATGTCCTGGAGCCTTTCCTGGACTTGCTCCTGTAAGAGTCTGGACGGGAGCTTCCTCGGCTGGGGGCTCTACCACGAAAGGGCGGTATGAACCTCGTAGCAGGGGTATCAGCCACTGGGGAGCGATAAGTCTTGGGGACTGAGGTAGCAACCTTAGACTTACGAGCCGATGAGGCTACAAGATCGTGTGTGTCCTTTTGTATCAGGGCAGCAGACAAGTCCTTAACCAGCTCTTCGGGGAAGAGGAACTTCGAGAGCGGAGCAAAAAGGAGTTGTGACCTTTGGCAAGGTGTAATGCTGGAGGAAAGGAAGGTACACAGCTGTTCCCTTTTCTTCAAAACCCCTGATACAAACATCGACGCAAGCTCACCAGATCCATCCCTAATGGCCTTATCCATGCAGGACATTAATAGCATGGCAGAATCCTTGTCCGCAGGAGAGGTCTTCTTGCTGAGGGCCCCCAGGCACCAGTCAAGAAAGTTGAACATCTCAAATGCTCTAAACAGTCCTTTCAGTAAGTGATCAAGGTCTGAGAAGGTCCAGCAAACCTTAGAGCGCCTCATTGCAGTTCTCCGAGGCGAGTCTACCAGACTTGAGAAGTCAGCCTGGGCAGAGGCAGGTACTCCCAAGCCTGGTGCTTCTCCTGTGGCATACCAAACGCTCGCTTTCGAAGTGAGCTTAGTCGGCGGGAACATGAAAGAAGTTTTGCCAAGGTGTTGCTTAGTCTGCAGCCACTCCCCTAAGATCCTTAATGCTCTCTTAGAGGACCTTGCTAGGACTAGCTTAGTATAGGAGGACTTAGCTTGTTGTATGCCCAGCGAAAACTCAGAAGGCGGAGAGCGGGGAATAGCAGAGACAAAGTGGTCTGGGTAAACCTCCCTAAGCAGAGCCAAGACCTTACGAAAGTCAATAGACTGTGGAGAAGGCTTGGATTCATCCACGTCTGACGAGGGATCCAGGTGTGCCTCCTCATCATCAGACGCCTCATCACCAGAGTGTAGCGAAGATATCGGACAAGAATGCTGAAATGCTGAACAGCAGAGTCAGAACGAGTAGGAACAATATTAGTGGTTTCCTCTTCAAGTAACTGTTGAGGGAGAACCTGAGGCTCAGACTGCAAAGGCTGAAACGAAGCAGAAGGAAGGCGCATGGGTGGAGGAGGCTGACTCCTAGCATGAGTGGTTGAACCCAAGGGTTGCGCTTGCTGAGCGGTTGGTGGAAGCGGAGTAGCAAGTTCCTGTTCCTGTGGTGTGAGCGGAGCGTGATGAGGTTGAGGCTGCGCAGAACAAGGTAAATGTCTCGCAAGCTGAGGCTCCTGAGGCGCAAGGCCAAGGTGTAGTGGAGCTTGCCTTGTGGATGGTTGAGCTCGCTGCAGCGAGAGCTGAGGAGACTGACTCATGGACGGGAGAGGTTGTTGTACCTCAACCGAGAGTTGCACCACTGGTGGAGCAGCAAGGGGAGGCGGAGGAAGAGAGGTATAATCCTCCTGATCCCATAGAGAAGGTTGCCTTAAAGAAGGCGGAGGCTGAACACCACTGGGAACAGCAAACTCAGACCGTGGCTCAACATCGTACGCCTGGCAGGTGGTACTGCGATCAGGCGGAGCAAGCGCAGGCGGAGCGAGCGCAGGCGGAGCGAGCGCAGGCTGAGCGAGCGCAGGCGGAGGGAGTGTAGGCGGAGGCGGAGGCGCAACACTCTCAGCCCGACACTCACGCATCAAGTCCGAAAGCTGTGCTTGCATGGACTGTAGTAGAGTCCACTTAGGGTCGGCGGAAACTACAGTAGGCTGAGGTAAAGCCTTAACAGTCGAGCTCTGTTGTGGCAGAACCTTACTCCTCTTGGGCGGAGTGCAGTCGACAGATGACTGCGGCGAGTCAGAGCTGAGCCAATGACTGCAACCTGGCTGAGCACTCGCGGACTGGACTCTGCGTTTAAGTGGTCTCGAGACCTGAGACCAACGTTTCTTCCCTGACAGATGATCAGCGGACGAGAAAAAGACGGGCTCAATCGTCTGCAGGTGGGAGTGACGGTCTTTGGAGGACACGCCCGCAACCACCGAGGATACTTCTGTGCGCCTAACAAGGCCTGCCGAACCCTTATGCCCTTCGACATTGCTTCTCCCCTGGGCATGGGAGCTTGCAAGAGGTCCCGGACTGGGAGGACGACTGGCTCGCACAGAAGTATCCTCACGCACCACACTGGCACTGACACTAGCACTTGGCACTGCACTGACACTAGCACTCGTCACAGCACTGGCACTAATTCCACCCACTGCACTCTTGACCTTAAGTTCCCTTACTTCGGCCATCAGAGACTTATGATCACTTACCACTGACTCTACTTTATCGCCTAAGGCCTGAATAGCACACAAAACAACAGACATATCAGGCGGAGGGCAAACAGTAGGTTCGGGGGTAGCCACTACAGGGGTAGGAAAAGGTAGGGGATCATGAGGTGAGGAAAAAAGTGAAGAGTGAGAAGAACTCCTCCTAACTCTACCTCTCTCTAACTTAGAAGAATATTTCAAAAGACGGACAAATTCCAGTTCCGAAAGTCCGGCGCATTCCTCACATCGATTTTCTAACTGACAGGGCCTGTCCCTACAGTCAGAACAAGCGGTGTGAGGATCTACCGAGGCCTTCGGAATACGCCTATTGCAAGACCTACATCGTCTATGGGAGGGGGGTTGCGAAATGTCAGACATCTTGAATCCAAAGAGTTAGCCAAAGGGGTTTCCAAAATCAAGCAAAAGATCGTTAACCGTTAATCAGGACTATATAAAAGCTATCTAGCTAATATAAGAAGGTTTCCAGTAAAGCGACAGCCGAAATCTGAGAGAATACTTCACCAATTAGCCGTGAACAAACTCGAAGATCATAAGCGTATCCCAGAACGTCTTGCCGGAAGCACGACAGAGGAATAATTGAGGAGGTGTCAACAAGAAGTACTTGAGTACCTGGCCACAGGTGGCGCTGGTAAGTACACCCCCTTCTAGTATTGTGATAGCTGGCGTATCCCTCCATAGAATTCTGTCGGGCAACGGAGTTGACAGCTACATGATTATCGGGTAAGTTTAATATTGAAAAATTTAAAGCGTTATCCGTAGTGAAAAGGAGAAATTGAGAAGTTCATAAGGTATTTTTATCATAAGACTTCAGGAGCACCTAACTTACACCTCACTGTCCACGAATGGTATGTTAGTGCTGCGCATATGCCGAGGATCGTGGACGAAAAGCATAGCCTATGCAATGGCTTTTGGACAAAGGAATAGCCCATGTTGAACTCTTTATAGATTTTTTAACTAAGTTCTTCACTAAATACAAATAACCCACATATATTATTTACATCTTTAGTGTCAGCCTTAGAATTCACCTAAGTAAACTCGTGATGAGTAAGTGGCAGAGCTTACAAGTAAGCGGAAAGGCACTGTGATACAATCACCCAGCTTTAGCCGATACATCACCAACAACAAAAATATTTATAAAGATTCAATTAAATAAAAAATAAAGAGCATCTATGATGTGAATGGCCATCTCTAAAAATAAAAACAATGTTGCTTGGGAGCACTTACTTCAGGGAGAAGAGGGATTTAAGACTCCAGACTAGTGTACCTGCTCGGTCTTCTGCCTCACAATCTAGATATTTAATAGAGTGACTAGGGATGTGAAACTGAATGGGTTTAGCTGCAGAAGGATCTCAAGTACTTAAAGAATCAAGACTCAACAAGAGGAATTCAATTTTGCAAGGTGCAGTGAATATTCAGTCTCTTAATAATGGAGCACTATATAATTATGAGCACTAGATCAGACTATTAGACCAGAAGTATTACAGATGAATATGGACAAACTATAGAAAGCTGACTATTTCAGAGATGCTACTCTATGACCTACTGATTCAAAATCCATCAAGTACCCGAAAGTCCCTAGGGAGCTAAACATTCTTAAGCCCAAAAACCTAAATGGCTGCCCCCTTTATTTTTAAATCAAGTGGTTTTGTAATGGTTTTTTTTAGTCCTTTTGTGACTCATCATTCATATTCATTGAAGTGCTATGATATGTTATTTTGATAATAAAATAAATTTTTGAATATACTTACCCGGTGATTATAATAGCTGCAACTCTGTTGCTCGACAGAAAACTCTAAGGTAAAATTCGCCAGCGATCGCTACACAGGTTGCGGGTGTGCCCAACAGCGCCATCTGTCGTCCAGATACCCAGTTCTCAATGTAAACAAAGAACTCAATTTTCTCCTCGTTCCACTGCGTCTCTATTGGGGAGGAAGGGAGGGTCCTTTAATTTATAATCACCGGGTAAGTATATTCAAAAATTTATTTTATTATCAAAATAACATTTTTCAATATTTAACTTAGCCGGTGATTATAATAGCTGATTCACACCCAGGGGGGTGGGTAGAGACCAGCAAAAAATGTTTACATTCTTATGAGCTAAGAATTTTTATTTCATTTTAGAAGTTATCAAAATAACAAAAACAAAATAAATAGGTACCTGGTAAGGAAGTCGACTTGAACAATTACTCTGCCTTTTTAAGTACGTCTTCCTTACGGAGCCTCGCGATCCTCTTAGGATGCTGATCGACCCCTAGGATCTGAAGTATCAAGGGTTGCAACCCATACCACAGGACCTCATCAAAACCCCTAATCTAGGCGCTTCTCAAGAAATGACTTTGACCACCCGCCAAATCAACCAGGAAGCGAAAGGCTTCTTAGCCTTCCGGACAACCCAAAAACAACAATAAAAACATTTCAAGAGAAAGATTAAAAAGGTTATGGAATTAGGGAATTGTAGTGGTTGAGCCCTCACCCACTACTGCACTCGCTGCTACGAATGGTCCCAGAGTGTAGCAGTCCTCGTAAAGAGACTGGACATCCTTAAGATAAAAAGACGCGAACACTGACTTGCTTCTTCAATAGGTTGCGTCCATTATACTTCGCAGAGATCTATTTTGTTTAAAGGCCACGGAAGTTGCGACAGCTCTAACTTCGTGTGTCCTTACCTTCAGCAAAGCTTGGTCTTCCTCACTCAGATGGGAATGAGCTTCTCGTATTAACAGTCTGATAAAATAGGATAAAGCATTCTTTGACATAGGCAAAGATGGTTTCTTAACTGAACACCATAAAGCTTCAGATAGGCCTCGTAAAGGTTTAGTTCGTTTTAAATAGAACTTAAGAGCTCTCACAGGGCATAAGACTCTTTCTAGTTCATTTCCAACCATATTCGATAAGCTTGGAATATCGAACGATTTCGGCCAAGGTCGAGAAGGTAGCTCGTTTTTGGCTAGAAAACCAAGTTGTAGAGAACATGTAGCCGTTTCAGATGAAAATCCGATGTTCTTGCTGAAGGCATGAATCTCACTGACTCTTTTAGCTGTGGCTAAGCATACCAGGAAAAGAGTCTTTAAGGTGAGATCTTTTAGGGAGGCTGATTGTAGCGGCTCGAACCTGTCTGACATGAGGAATCTTAGTACCACGTCTAAATTCCAACCAGGTGTAACCAAACGACGCTCCTTCGTGGTCTCAAAAGACTTAAGGAGGTCCTGTAGATCTTTATTGTTGGAAAGATCTAAGCCTCTGTGACGGAAGACTGATGCCAACATGCTTCTGTAACCCTTGATAGTGGGAGCTGAAAGAGATCGTTCTTTCCTCAGGTATAAAAGGAAGTCAGCTATTTGAGTTACAGAGGTACTGGTCGAGGATACAGATACTGACTTGCACCAGTTTCGGAAGATTTCCCACTTCGATTGGTAGACTCTAAGGGTGGATGTTCTCCTTGCTCTAGCAATCGCTCTGGCTGCCTCCTTCGAAAAGCCTCTAGCTCTCGAGAGTCTTTCGATAGTCTGAAGGCAGTCAGACGAAGAGCGTGGAGGCCTTGGTGTACCTTCTTTACGTGTGGCTGACGTAGAAGGTCCACCCTTAGAGGAAGAGTTCTGGGAACGTCTACTAGCCATCGAAGTACCTCGGTGAACCATTCTCTCGCGGGCCAGAGGAGAGCAACTAGCGTCAACCTTGTCCCTTCGTGAGAGGCGAACTTCTGCAGTACCTTGTTGACAATCTTGAACGGAGGGAATGCATATAGGTCTAGATGTGACCAATCTAGGAGAAAGGCATCTATATGAACTGCTGCTGGGTCCGGGATTGGTGAGCAATATATTGGGAGCCTCTTGGTCATCGAGGTTGCGAAGAGATCTATGGTTGGCTGGCCCCAGGTGGCCCAAAGTCTCTTGCATACATCCTTGTGGAGGGTCCATTCTGTTGGAATGATTTGTCCCTTCCGACTGAGACAATCTGCCATGACATTCAAGTTGCCTTGGATGAACCTCGTTACTAGCGAAATGTTTAGACCTTTTGACCAGGTGAGGAGGTCCCTTGCGATCTCGTACAACGTCAGTGAGTGGGTCCCTCCTTGCTTGGAGATGTACGCCAAAGCCGTGGTGTTGTCCGAGTTCACCTCCACCACTTTGCCTTGAAGGAGAGACTTGAAGCTTTTCAAGGCCAGATGTACTGCCAGTAGCTCCTTGCAGTTGATATGCATTGTCCTTTGACTCGAGTTCCATATTCCCGAGCATTCCCGACCGTCTAATGTCGCGCCCCAGCCTACGTCCGATGCGTCCGAGAAGAGAACGTGGTTGGGAGTCTGAACAGCCAGGGGCAGACCCTCTCTGAGGCTGATACTGTCCTTCCACCATGTCAGGCAAGACTTCATCTTCTCGGAAATGGGGATCGAGACCGCTTCTAGCGTCTTGTCCTTTTTCCAGTGAAATGCTAGGTGATATTGAAGAGGACGGAGGTGTAGTCTTCCTAATGACACGAACTGTTCCAGGGATGATAGCGTCCCTATCAGACTCATCCACTTCCTGACTGAACATCGTTCCTTCTTCAGCATGTTCTGGATGCATAACTGGGCTTGGCTTGTTCTGGGGGCCGACGGAAAAGCCCGAAAAGCTAGACTGTGAATCTCCATCCCTAAATATACAATAGTTTGGGATGGGATCACTTGTGACTTTTCCATATTAACAAGGAGACCCAATTCCTTGGTCAGATCTAGAGTCCACTTTAGATCCTTCAGACAGCGACGACTGGAAGAAGCTCTGAGAAGCCAGTCGTCCAAATAGAGGGAGGCTCGGATGTCCGCTAAATGAAGGAATTTGGCTACATTCCTCATCAGCCTCGTAAACACAAGAGGAGCTGTGCTTAGGCCAAAGCACAGGGCTTGAAACTGGTAGACAACCTTTTCGAAAACGAATCTCAGAAAAGGTTGGGAGTCCGGGTGGATGGGGACGTGGAAGTAGGCGTCCCTTAGGTCTAACGAGACCATCCAGTCTTCCCTTCTGACCGCTGCTAGAACCGACTTTGTGGTCTCCATGGAGAACGTCTGCTTTGTGACAAAGACATTCAGCGCACTGACGTCTAGCACCGGCCTCCACCCTCCTGTCTTCTTTGACACCAAGAAGAGACGGTTGTAGAATCCCGGGGTTTGATGGTCCAGGACTTTGACTACCGCTCCCTTCTCTAGTAAGAGAGACACTTCCTGTTTCAATGCTCGTCTCTTGTCTTCCTCTCTGTACCTGGGAGAGAGATCGATGGGAGACGTTGCTAGAGGGGGTTTTCGTACAAACGGGATCTTGTACCCCTCTCTGAGCAACTTCACAGATTGTGCATCTGCGCCTCTCTTTTCCCAGGTCTGCCAGAAGTTCTTGAGTCTGGCTCCCACTGCTGTCTGAAGAAGCTGGCAGTCAGACTCTGCCCTTAAAGGACTTGGTTCCTTTCTTCTTTCCACGTCTCCCTTCGGCACGAGCACCTCCTCTGCTGGAGGCTCTGCCACGAAAGGGCGGAATAAAACGGGACGCTGGAGTGTCCATCCTTGGTCTAGCTGACAAGGTAGGCAAAGGGGTGGCTTTTCGAGCAGAGGACGCAACAAGATCGTGAGTATCCTTCTGTATCAAAGAAGCGGCAATCTCCTTAATCAGGTCCTCTGGAAAAAGGCACTTGGAAAGAGGAGCAAACAGAAGTTCGGATCTCTGGCATGGTGTAACTCCAGCTGAAAGGAATGAGCATAGGTTCTCACGCTTCTTAAGGACTCCGGACACAAAAGATGCAGCAAGCTCATTAGACCCATCACGTACGGCCTTGTCCATGCAGGACATGATGAGCAAGGAAGTCTCCTTCTCTGTCGGAGAGATCTTTCTGCTTAGAGCTCCTAGACACCAGTCTAAAAAGTTAAAAACCTCGAAGGCTCTAAATATACCTTTCAAAAGGTGGTCCAGGTCCGAAGATGACCAACATATCTTTGAGCGTCTCATGGCTAGGCGGCGGGGAGAGTCTACTAGACTTGAGAAGTCGCCCTGGGCAGAGGCAGGAACTCCCAAGCCGAGAACTTCTCCCGTGGCATACCAGACGCTCGATCTAGAAGAGAGTCTAGCAGGGGGAAACGTAAAGGCTGTCTTCCCTAAACTCTTTTTGGACTGCAGCCATTCTCCTATCACTCGTAAAGCTCTCTTGGACGAGCGTGCGAGGACGAGTCTAGTAAAGGCAGGAGTGGTTGACGGCATGCCTAACACAAACTCTGACGGAGGAGAGCGCGGAGCCACAGACACAAACTGGTCCGGAAACATCTCTTTGAACAGGGCCAAAACTTTCCTAAAGTCCAAAGAGGGTTGCGTAGACTTAGGCTCGTCCAGTTCTGAATGCGGTTCATCTACGTGTGCAGCACCATCATCATCAGAAAGTCCCTCATCCGAGTATTGAGGAGGAAGCGGCAACGGAGTGGGTAACGGCTGGTTAGCTGAGTCCGGTCGCACGGGTGCATGCGTGACTGAGCCGGACGCAACGTCATGGAACTGTTGCCCAGTCTGTGAGCTGGCAACAACCATAGCAGCGCGGGGACGCACAGCGTCTACTCCAGACTGTCTAGACTGATGTGGGTGAGCAGTGGCAACCACACTGGGTTGCGGAGGTTGACGCACCGCGCCAAAACAAAACAACTCTGACGGTTGTTGAACCTCACGAACATCAACGGATACCTCCGTGCGTCGCTGAACGTCAACATGCGGCTGGCAGATCACACTGGAACGCATGGGTGGCGGAACTCTCTCAACTGGAGTGCGTGAGAAGGATACCTCAGCGTCCCCAGGACGCACAACCGAGCGTGTGGGTGGTTGTAGGCAAGGAGCTGCACTAGCTGGTGCGGCAGCAACCTTCTCCGCACGAAAGTCCTGCATAAGCGACGTTAGTTGAGACTGCATGTCTTGCAGTAAAGACCACTTAGGGTCTACAGGAGCAGGTGCAGCGACAGACGGTGTAACTGTCTGAAGCGGTACCGCTTTGCCTCTCTTAGGAGGTGAGCAGTCATCGGATGACTGCAGCGAGTCCGAACTGACCCAGTGGCTACAGCTGGGCCGTTGGACTTGCGCGGAAGGGACCGACTTGCGCTTTAACGGTCGTGAGACCTTGGTCCATGGTTTCTTGCGAGAAACACCTTCCGAAGACGAGGTATAAATGTTAGGCAGGGGCGATCTTGGGTAGATACGCCCGATACCACGGAGGGAACGTCTGTTCCCTGATTAAAGCCTCTCGAACCCATTTGTCGTACGACATTGCTTCTCCCCTGGACTTGGGAGCTTGCAAGAGGTCCCGGACTAGGAGGACGACAGGCACGAACAGACGAACCCTCAAGCGCAACACTATCCACAACACTATCACTCACTTTAACACTTCCCACTGCACTTTTACACTTCAGCTCCTTCACATCCACCATGAGCTGATTACGGTCACTAGCCAGGGACTCAACTCTCTCACCCAGAGCTTGGATGGCACGCATCATATCAGCCATCGAAGGTTCCTGAGTGCCAGAAGGGGGATTAGGAGCAACCACTACAGGGGAAGGAATAGGTTGTGGGGCATGAGGAGAGGAAATGTCAATAGAACGAGAGGAACTTCTCCTAACTCTATCTCTCTCTAGCCTACGTGTATACTTTTGGAATTCGATAAAATCGAATTCCGAAAGCCCAACGCACTCCTCACATCGATCTTCCAATTGACAGGTTTTATCCCGACAATTGGAACAAACAGTGTGAGGGTCGATAGAGGCCTTCGGAAGACGCCTTGAACAGTCCCTAGCATTGCACTTCCTAAATTTTGGGACTTGTGAAGGGTCAGCCATTTTGAATTGGTCAAAGGGGAATTCAAAAACTCAAAAAGTCATCAACAAAGAATCCGTAAACAAAAAGAGTTCAAGGAATTGCGAAGAGAAAGCCTGTACAGCGAAAGCTCAAAACTAGAATAGTGTACTTCACCAATTAGATGTGAAAACAAATCCAGTTTAGCAACAGCGAATAAGCACGTCTTGTCGGTAGCACGACAGAGAGAAAATTGAGTTCTTTGTTTACATTGAGTACTGGGTATCTGGACGACAGATGGCGCTGTTGGGCACAACCGCAACCTGTGTAGCGATCGCTGGCGAATTTTACCTAAGAGTTTTCTGTCGAGCAACAGAGTTGCAGCTATTATAATCACCGGCTAAGTTAAATATTGAAAAATGTTATTTTCCTTAGTAAAATAAATTTTTGAATATACTTACCCGGTGATCATGTAGCTGCAACTCTGTTGCCCGACAGAAAAAACCTACGGGCGGGATACGCCAGCGATCGCTATACAGGTGGGGGTGTACAACAACAGCGCCATCTGTCGAGTAGGTACTCAGGTACTTCTTATCAACAAGAACCAATTTTCTCCTCGGTCCACTGGGTCTCTATGGGGAGGAAGGGAGGGTCCTTAAATTCATGATCACCGGGTAAGTATATTCAAAAATTTATTTTACTAAGGAAAATAACATTTTCCAATATTAATCTTACCCGGTGATCATGTAGCTGATTCACACCCAGGGGGGTGGGTGGAGACCAGCATACATGTTAACATTAGAAGCTAAGTATCCCGTATTTCATTTTAGCAGTTATTCAAAATAACAAACATAAAATTAATAAGTACCTGGTAAGGAAGTCGACTTGAACCATTACTCTGCCTTTTTAAGTACGTCTTCCTTACTGAGCCTCGCGATCCTCTTAGGATGCTGAGCGACTCCTAGGTGCTGAAGTATGAAGGGCTGCAACCCATACTAAAGGACCTCATCACAACCTCTAATCTAGGCGCTTCTCAAGAAAGAATTTGACCACCCGCCAAATCAACCAGGATGCGAAAGGCTTCTTAGCCTTCCGTACAACCCAAAAACAACAATAAAAAGCATTTCAAGAGAAAGATTAAAAAAGGTTATGGGATTATGGGAATGTAGTGGTTGAGCCCTCACCTACTACTGCACTCGCTGCTACGAATGGTCCCAGGGTGTAGCAGTTCTCGTAAAGAGACTGGACATCTTTAAGGTAAAATGATGCGAACACTGACTTGCTTCTCCAATAGGTTGCATCCATTACACTCTGCAGAGAACGGTTCTGTTTGAAGGCCACTGAAGTAGCGACAGCTCTAACTTCATGTGTCCTTACCTTCAGCAAAGCATGGTCTTCCTCATTCAGATGAGAATGGGCTTCTCTAATCAAAAGTCTGATGTAATAAGAAACTGCGTTCTTCGACATCGGTAAAGAAGGTTTCTTAATAAAACACCATAAAGCTTCTGATTGTCCTCGTAATGGCTTTGTACGTCTTAAATAGTACTTAAGAGCTCTTACTGGGCATAGTACTCTCTCTTGTTCGTTTCCAACCAAACTGGACAGGCTTGGAATCTCGAACGATTTGGGCCAAGGACGAGAAGGGAGCTCGTTTTTAGCTAAAAAACCAAGCTGTAAGGAACATGTAGCCGTTTCAGATGTAAAACCTATGTTCCTGCTGAAGGCGTGTACCTCACTGACTCTTTTAGCTGTTGCTAAGCAAACGAGGAAAAGAGTCTTCAAAGTGAGATCTTTAAAAGAGGCTGATTGAAGCGGTTCGAATCTTGCTGACATCAGGAACCTTAAAACCACGTCTAAGTTCCAACCTGGTGTGGCTAACCGACGCTCCTTTGAGGTCTCAAAAGACTTAAGGAGGTCTTGTAGATCTTTGTTGGTGGAAAGATCTAACCCTCTGTGGCGGAAGACTGCTGCCAACATGCTTCTGTAACCTTTGATCGTAGGAGCTGATAGGGATCTTACATTCCTTAGGTGTAAAAGGAAGTCAGCTATCTGCGTTACAGAGGTACTGGTTGAGGAAACTGAATTCGCCTTGCACCAGCTTCGGAAGACTTCCCATTTTGACTGGTAGACCTTGAGAGTGGATGTCCTCCTTGCTCTGGCAATTGCTCTGGCTGCCTCCTTCGAAAAGCCTCTAGCTCTTGAGAGTCTTTCGATAGTCTGAAGGCAGTCAGACGAAGAGCATGGAGGCTTGGGTGTACCTTCTTTACGTGCGGCTGACGCAGAAGGTCCACTCTTAGAGGAAGAGTCCTGGGAACGTCTACTAGCCATTGCAGTACCTCGGTGAACCATTCTCTCGCGGGCCAGAGGGGAGCAACCAACGTCAACCGTGTCCCTTCGTGAGAGGCGAACTTCTGCAGTACCTTGTTGACAATCTTGAACGGGGGGAACGCATACAGGTCTAGATGGGACCAATCCAGAAGAAAGGCATCTACGTGAACTGCTGCTGGGTCCGGAATCGGTGAGCAATAATTTGGGAGCCTCTTGGTCATCGAGGTAGCGAACAGATCTATGGTGGGCTGACCCCACAGGGACCATAGTCTGTTGCAAACATTCTTGTGAAGGGTCCATTCTGTAGGGATGATCTGACCCTTCCGGCTGAGGCGGTCTGCCATGACATTCATGTCGCCTTGAATGAACCTCGTTACAAGCGATATCTTTCGATCTCTTGACCAGGTGAGGAGGTCCCTTGCGATCTCGAACAACGTCATCGAATGAGTCCCTCCTTGCTTGGAGATGTACGCCAAGGCTGTAGTGTTGTCGGAGTTCACCTCCACCACCTTGCCTAGAAGGAGGGACTTGAAGCTTCTCAAGGCCAGATGAACTGCCAGTAGCTCCTTGCAGTTGATGTGTAGTGCTCTTTGATCCGGATTCCACGTGCCCGAGCATTCCCGACCGTCCAGTGTCGCACCCCAGCCCGTGTTCGATGCGTCCGAGAAGAGAAGGTGGTCGGGGGTCTGAACAGCCAGTGGTAGACCTTCCTTGAGAAGAATGCTGTTCTTCCACCAAGTCAGTGCAGACTTCATCTCTTCGGATATAGGAACTGAGACCGCTTCTAGCGTCATGTCCTTTCTCCAGTGAGCAGCTAGGTGAT
This sequence comes from Palaemon carinicauda, assembly GCF_036898095.1. NCBI lineage: Eukaryota > Metazoa > Arthropoda > Malacostraca > Decapoda > Palaemonidae > Palaemon > Palaemon carinicauda. Next base: position 166,066,952 of record NC_090732.1, on the reverse strand, counting down.
ACTGAAGGGGTCGGAGGTGGAGTCTCCCTAACGCGATGAACTGGTCCAGCGATGAAAGCGTCCCTATTAGACTCATCCACTGTCTGACTGAACATCGGTTCCTTTTCAGCATGCTCTGGATGCATTCTTGGGCTTGACTGATTCTGGGGGCCGACGGAAAAGCCCGAAAAGCTCGACTCTGAATCTCCATACCTAGATAGACTATAGTTTGGGAAGGGACGAGTTGGGACTTTTCTATATTGACCAGGAGACCCAATTCCTTGGTCAGATCCATAGTCCATTTGAGATTCTCCAGACAGCGACGACTTGACTGAGCTCTTAAAAGCCAGTCGTCCAAATAGAGGGAGGCTCTGATGTCTGCCAAATGCAGGAATTTGGCAATATTCCTCATCAGTTTGGTAAACACTAGAGGTGCCGTGCTTAGGCCAAAGCACAGGGCTTGGAACTGGTAAACCACCTTCCCAAAGACGAACCTTAGGAAAGGTTGGGAGTCTGGGTGGACGGGGACGTGAAAGTACGCGTCCTTTAGGTCTAACGAGACCATCCAGTCTTCCTTCCTGACCGATGCTAACACCGACTTCGTCGTCTCCATGGTGAACGTCTGCTTGGTGACAAAGACATTTAGAGCACTGACGTCCAGCACCGGTCTCCACCCTCCTGTCTTCTTCGCTACTAAGAAGAGACGGTTGTAGAAGCCCGGGGATTGATGGTCCCGGACTATGACTACCGCTCCCTTTTGTAGCAAGAGAGACACCTCTTGCTGTAAAGCTAGCCTCTTGTCCTCCTCTCTCTACCTGGGAGAGAGGTCGATGGGAGTAGTTGCTAGAGGGGGCTTGCGCAAGAATGGAATCCTGTACCCCTCTCTGATCAACTTCACAGACTGTGCGTCTGCACCCCTGTTCTCCCAGGCCTGCCAGTAGTTCTTGAGCCTGGCTCCCACTGCTGTCTGGAGAAGATGGCAGTCAGACTCTGCCTTTTGAGGACTTGGAACCCTTCTTCTTTTTGCCACGTTGATTATCGGCACGGGTACCTCCTCTGCTGGAGGTTCTGCCACGAAAGGGCGGAATGAACCTAGACGCTGGTGTGTCCATCCTAGGTCTAGGCACGGAAGGTAAAGCTGTGACTTTACGTGCGGATGACGCCACCAGGTCATGGGTGTCTTTCTGGATCAACGAGGCGGCAATCCCCTTGATCAGCTCTTCAGGAAAGAGACACTTGGATAGCGGAGCAAACATCAACTCTGACTTCTGACATGGTGTGATCCCCGCCGACAAGAAGGAGCAAAGGTGATCTCGCTTCTTAAGAACACCAGACACGTAAGAAGCCGCAAGCTTGCCAGACCCATCCCGAATGGCTTTGTCCATGCATGACATGATGAGCATGGCAGAGTCCTTATCCGAAGGGGAGGTCTTTCTGCTTAACACTCCCAAACACCAGTCCAGGAAGTTGAAGATCTCAAAAGCACGAAAAACTCCCTTCAAAAGATGGTCCATGTCCGAAAAGGTCCAGCAAATCTTGGAGCGTCTCATAGCCAGTCTGCGGGGAGAGTCTACCAGACTTGAGAAGTCGCCCTGGGCAGAGGCAGGAACTCCCAAGCCGAGATCTTCTCCCGTGGCATACCAGACGCTAGATTTGGAAGCAAGCTTGGTAGGGGGAAAGATGAAGGACGTCTTCCCAAGTTGCTTCTTGGTCTGCAACCACTCTCCCAGTACCCTTAAGGCTCTCTTGGATGAGCGCGCGAGTACGAGCTTCGTAAAGGCAGGAGCTGCTGACTGCATGCCTAAAGCGAACTCAGAGGGAGGTGAGCGTGGGGCTGCAGACACAAACTGGTCCGGATACAACTCCCTAAACAGAGCAAGGACTTTCCTAAAGTCTAAGGAGGGAGGCGTAGTCTTGGGTTCATCTATGTCGGAGTGTTGATCGTCCAAATGAGCAGCTTCGTCGTCATCAGATATTCCTTCATCCGAATGCTGAGGAGGAAGCGGCAAAGGAGGAGAAGAAAGCTGAACCGCTGAATCCGGCAGCACGGGTGCATGCGTAGCTGCACTGGATCCAACATCATGCCGCTGCTGGTCAGTCTGAGAGCTGGCAACAACAAAAGCGGAGTGGAGGTGCGTGGTGGGGACTGCCGTGGGTTGCGGAGACTGCCGCATTGCGTCAAAACACGGCAGTTTGACAGCACCTTCCCACTGCTGATGCGGTGGCTCACGCATGTCAACGGAGGGTTCCGCATGTCGGGTAACGTCAACATGCGTCTGGCAGGGTCGACTGCGCATCGGTGGTGGAGCTCTCACAGCCGGAATGTGGGAGCAGGCAGCCACAGTGTCAGCTGAGCGCACAACCGTGGCAGGTTGTGGGTTAACGGGTGCAGCTTCAACCTTCTCAGCACGATACTCCTGCATGAAGAAAGCTAGCCGAGTCTGCATAGACTGCAGCAAAGACCACTTAGGGTCTACAGCGGTTGGTGCAGTAACAGACGGAGTTATTGCCTGCTGCGGAACCACTCTACCTCTCTTGGGAGGTGTGCAGTCTTCGGAAGACTGCGGCGAGTCCGAACTGACCCAGTGGCTACACCTGGGCCGTTGGACTCGCTCGGAAGGGACCTTGCGCTTGAGAGGTCGTGAGACCTTGGTCCAGCGTTTCTGACGAGAAACTACTTCCGCAGACGAGGAATGAATGGGCTCACTCGTCTGTTTGTGGGTGGGACGACCTCTGCAAGATACGTCCGCAACCACTGAGGGTACATCTGTACGCTGATCAAGACCTGTCGAACCCTTTGGTCCTTCGACATTGCTTCTCCCCTAGGCTTGGGAGCTTGCAAGAGGTCCCGGACTGGGAGGACGACTGGCACGAACAGATGCACCCTCATGCGTAACACTGACACTGACACTTTTCACAGCACTTGCACTCACTACACTTCCCACTGCACTTTTCTCCTTCAACTCTTTGACGTCGGCCAAGAGTTGATTGCGGTCATTCGCTAATGACTCCACTCTGTCACCAAGAGCCTGAATGGCACGCATCATGTCCGCCATCGAGGGTTGCTGAGAGCTAGTAGAAGGGTCGGGAGTCACCACTACAGGGGAAGGAATAGGTTGTGGGGCATGGGGAGAGGAAAAATCAAAAGAGCGAGACGAACTCCTCCTGATCCTATCCTTCTCTAGCCTACGTGCATTCTTAAGGAATTCATTAAAATCGAATTCCGAAAGCCCAGCGCATTCCTCACATCGATCTTCCAATTGACAGGATTTACCCCTACAATTGGAACAAACGGTGTGAGGATCTATAGAGGCCTTCGGAAGACGCCTAGAACAGTCCCTAGCGCTACACTGCCTGTACTTGGGGACTTGAGTAGGGTCAACATCTTGAATTAGTCAAAGGGGGAAATCCAAAATCTATCCAAGTCGTCAACAAATAATCCAAATCTAATCAAAAAAGCTTGATAAGGCAATGATAATAACTCCTGTATAGCGAAAGCTAATATCTAGAGAGAATACATCACCAAATAGCGTGAAAATCAACTCCAGAAACAACAGCGTATCAAGTAGGTCTTGCCGGTGGCACGACAGAGAGAAAATTGGTTCTTGTTGACAAGAAGTACCTGAGTACCTACTCGACAGATGGCGCTGTTGTTGTACACCCCCACCTGTATAGCGATCGCTGGCGTATCCCGCCCGTAGGTTTTTTCTGTCGGGCAACAGAGTTGCAGCTACATGATCACCGGGTAAGATTAATATTGGAAAATTTAATTTCCCTATACTAAGGCTCCTTTTCATTCCCTACAATCTACTTGAAAACTTTTGAAGTCTTCTCAAAAATGTTGTGGGTGATGATAATCATAAATTCCAGATGTGCTATAATTCTTCTAACAACCTCAACTTTCCATATTTATTTTTGATAGTGTCTATGTATATATCTGTATATCATTGATAAGTTGTCTTCTATTTGTATGAATTCATTGTGTATGTTTAAATTTTTCTACTGTCTCTGAATTTTCCATTCACCACATGCAGGTGTTATATTTATGAAAGATTGTTTAGCAGACTAATGAAAGTTGTGGCTTACTCCGAAAGAGTGTGCTCTTATCTTTAACATTTAGAGGATGCTCTGATTAACATGAGCCTACTGAGATCTTTATGTTCTGCATAGTTATTTTCATATTAAACTTGAACAAGCTGATCTTCCCAAGTAACTTATGCATGATTTTAGGATGGGGAAGTCTCTAGGAAACATAACTTTGCTTTTCAATCCCTGATTTGAGAAAATTGGGTGGGACACCTTTTCCTAAGGAAGGTAACAAATTCAAGTATATTTGTTGGTTTGCCTTCAGTCCATTAGATCCTTAAACTCTTGACTAGATAGGATAGATAAGAATATTTTCAGGACACTCCAATTAAAAGGCATCACAGTGGCTGAAATAAAACTAACTTTCTGTGGTTCCAAAAGACAGAAAGATGAATTTTGATCAGTCTTTTCACCCATCATGCTATTTAGCACTTATTGTACCCAATCTCATCATGGAACACCATAGACCCCCTCTTTTTAATTCTGTTTAAGTCTGCCATAATTACCAGATTCTCTACATACAGTACATATAGCAATTCCCAAAGATTTTCACTCATAATACCTTCACTCGGTACATCCATAATCAGCCCAAACCGAAATGGCTTAGGAGCTGATCCTTGACATAAGCCAACTGTAAGTTCAAATATTTCTGTTATCACAGGTTGTTATTACTGTTGTCCTTGTTCTTTTATGTATAATCTTTACCAACGTAGCCAACTTTTAATGCACTTTCTTCTTTATGGAACACCAAAACATGAACTTCCCTAGCATTTTTTCAAATGCTCTTTGTAGGTCTGTAAATGCACAGTATAACTTATTAATCTCCTGTCTCTTTTCTTGCAACTATCCTATTACAAAGACTTCCTTATTTATACTTTATTGAGAATATATTGCTATTCACTAGCCTTCACAAATTTTCTTTCCAAAACCTTCAACAAATAACTTGAAGTGTAGCTTCTTAAATACTAAGAAAGTATCATAAGAATGCTCAGTGACATACCAAAGTTACAGGTATTATTTCTTAGATGCTCAAACTAAGAACCCTTTCTTATACAGTATCAAAACCTATGATTACTTTGTAGGTCTATCTAGGCTTAGGGAGTGAAGCTTTTCAGTGGTAAACATTAAATGCACACCAGATTAGTAGGAGAAATGTATAAGGTTTTTCGTGTTGTGCAAGAGAAATTTTCCCCCTGTTCTCGAGTTAAATATCTCCGGAAATCATTTTAATGTACCAGTAACTATAGTCCATTTCTTTTAGCGATGCATATTTGCACTGACTCGCGGCGGTGCCCTTTTAGCTCTGAAAAGTTTCCTGATCGCTGATTGGATAGAATTATCTTGTCCAACCAATTAGTGATCCGGAAACTTTTCCGAGCTAAAAGGGCACCGCTGCGAGTCGGTGCAAATATGCATCGCTAAAAGAAATGGACTATAGTAGTACAGTATGTATTAATGCTGTTTAAGCCTTTCTGCAAGGTCTTACCCTCACATAAATAGGGATAGTTAGAGAAGCCATTCCTTTTTTTCCATTGGATGCTGTTATGGCTAAGAAATTATATAATGTTACAGTGATGATGGTATGGTACGTAAAATAATACTGTAAACTAAAAGCTTCCTTACATGTTACAGTACTGTCTGCTCTTGAAAAGATACAGTGATAGAATATTTATTTCTTATTACTCTTGCAGTCTCAATGCACTCACATTCTTGTATTGAATAATTATAAATGAATTATGCTAATAATTTATCAGGAATGCTCAAACTGGGTTAATGTTAATATTGGACTATATTTTATATATTAAGGTACAGTATTTATAAAGGAAGTTTCCAAATGTTACATTGCACTCTGTATAGTAGATATAAATATAGTATTTTTAAGTATTCTATTATTTTATGTTTTTAAAATACTTTTAAAGATACAGTTCAGTAAAGCTTAGGTACTGTAAGATTGAAAGGGTAGCATAAGATTACCGTCTCAAGGACAACCCCCTGTAAGGGGCAAACTCTAGAATTTCCTTTAAAAAAAAAGCGTTTTTATCATATACTCCATGTAATGGGCGAACAGCAATTTCAAGGCCAACCCAATGTTACTACACTTTTATTATAAATATTACCACACTTATTATAATCTTTATTGTTGTTAATGTTATATGGTATTTATGAAAGTTAAAAAAAAAGTCAAATTTATTCTAGTTATTATTTCTGTTTCAGTGTGTATTTGATCATGAAAGTGTCCAGTTCATTCTAGTTATTATTTCTGTTTCAGTGTGTATTTGATCATGAAAGTGTCCAGTTCATTCTAGTCATTATATCTGTTTCAGTGTGTATTTGATCATGAAAGTGTCCAGTTCATTCTAGTTATTATTTCTGTTTCAGTGTGTATTTGATCATGAAAGTGTCCAGTTCATTCTAGTCATTATTTCTGTTTCAGTGTGTATTTGATCATGAAAGTGTCCAGTTCATTCTAGTTATTATTTCTGTTTCAGTGTGTATTTGATCATGAAAAGGTCCAGTTCATTCTAGTTATTATTTCTGTTTCAGTGTGTATTTGATCATGAAAGTGTCAAGTTCACTCTAGTTATTATTTCTGTTTCAGTGTGTATTTGATCATGAAAGTGTCAAGTTCATTCTAGTTATTATATCTGTTTCAGTGTGTATTTGATCACGAAAAGGTCAAGTTCACTCTAGTTATTATTTCTGTTTCAGTGCGTATTTGATCACGAAAAGGTCAAGTTCACTCTAGTTATTATTTCTGTTTCAGTGTGTATTTGATCACGAAAATGTCAAGTTCATTCTAGTTATTATTTCTGTTTCAGTGTGTATTTGATCATGAAAATGTAGCCGAGCAAGACAAAGTTCAGCGTATTTACAATTCTGCTTTTTGGGTCGATAAGGATAGCAGGCCAGATTTGGTAAGAATGTTTGGTTCAATAGGGTCACATCAACTTAATGATGAAGACAGTTTCAGAAGTAAATTCAGAATTGATGCCAATACAGATGATGAAAGTATAGATCCATTATTTTATAAACATTAAAGAATCTTTTGAAGATTTTCTGTCAATTTTTCAATGAGCTATTTTGATCTTTTATTTAGATGTTTACTAAATTATGTTTATATGTGAAGTGCGATATATAGAATTAAATTTGAAATATATTTCATTTAAATATTTGTTTTATTATCATCGTTTTAATGTTGCTGTCAAAAGTACTGTAAAAAGTAAGAAATTGCATGCCGATAAACAACCCTGAATTAAAATAGAGTGAAGTGAAATAACTGAAGGAAACACCAAAGCAGATTCTCAAAGTAAAATCTTTTTGCACCTGATAAAAGGCATTAGCCATAAATTATCTACTTATGATCACCTTCTACCAGGGTATTAGAAGCGGCAGCTATTATACTATGTCTGCTAAAATCTATAACCGATAAGATTCTTTCAAGTGTTTTACTGACAGTTTTTACCCAAAACCTACGAAGTTTACTTGGGTAAACTGGAAAGGAAACACAAACCAATAAGCTACAAAATATAGAGAAAATATTTTAGATATAGGTTTTGTCTTAAGGATCTAATGCAATTAACGGATTTTGAGCGAAGCGAAAAATCTATTTTTGGGTGAGATAGCCATGTCGTCCTGATGGAAGTTCCTTCATTAGTAGCTTCCTAGGTTATATGTGACTACAGTGATATATCCCAGAGAATTTACCGAAGGTACCCAGAATTCTAACTCCTGGAGCGAATATCCCTTAACATTCTAAGAAGGGATATCGCGTAAGGACGTAATGGACGTAATGGCACACCTCATAGCAATCTGCACCCCAGATAGAGTTTACGTTCGAGGAGGTGTGGCAAAAATAAAAAGGGGGGCCCTTCAAAGGCCATCCCCGTTCCCTACTACTATCGATAGTACAACAGCGTCATCCTCACAATAGTGGCCATTCCTTGTAGCATTGAGCATGGGCTGTTACAGATACAGCACTACGGGAGGGAACTGAAGATCTCTTCTGTAGAAGAGATGGGTGGGTCCATCAGGACGACATGGCTATCTCACCCAAAAATAGATTTTTCGCTTCGCTCAAAATCCGTTTTTTGGGCTCAAGCCATGTCGTGCTGATGGAAGCATACCAAAGCATTAATGTATCTGTGGATTTTTCATCAGTGCCTAAACCTTATATCAACCTTTTCAATGGTCATACTGACCATATGAGACTTGTGACAATACCGTTATATGTCATCATCACTAATCATAAACAATGTTAGTGCTTCCTGCCTCCTACAGGGAAGAGTCATCTAGACAGTTGAAAAGGGATTTCAAGGTTACCATAAATAGTATGACCAAACTTAAGTATCCACTGAATATACAAATAGTCTCAAGTTGTATAATTGGTCAAAAAGACATCAGTGACTCTTATGTCTAACCTTAGATGCATACAGATGTGAAGGATGCATTCTAAGCAAATAAAAAGCCTGGCATGTATAGATACAATTGTCTGGCGAAGATGGACGCACTACATTCAAATAGACATTTATTCTAAATAAATGACTACAAGAGATAGTTAGCAAAACGAATGTAGTTTGACAATGGGATTATACCTGGAACAAGTACAGTCATATTTCTTTCTTGAAGGAATGAAGTCAAGAAATGCCACTCTAGATTGAAGAGAAGGTAAAAGATAACCGCTCTTCATAAAACCTGTACTGGTTACCATTAACTGCCCTATGTACTTCGTACACCGGCACTAGAGCTATCTGTATAATTCCACACCTGGGATTTTAGAACAGAGCTAGTGCTACCATGGTAACACATAAATAAAAGAAGGCATACTTAAAAAGGATGACTTCCTCTCCCCTTAATTGACAGTCCCAGTCAATTATCTGTTCATCGTAGAATAAACGGCAGAGTAAATAAATTACCTGACGTCACCACATATTGCTTCAGATCATGGACTTGCAAAGCATAGTGTTTGTAGAACATCCTGGATGATTCCTATCAAGAACATGTCCGAGGACAAGTGAGGACCCAAACCAAAAAATGTATCACAAAAAATCAGGGGGCAGGTTTTAGAACACTACCTGCCGCCACTACAAAGTGTTTCAGTTCATGCACTTGTTTTGCGTAGTGTTTGTAAAACACCCTGGATGATTTCCATCCAGTGTATGAACGAAGACGCTCAAAGTCCATGTACTGAAAGAAGTTCAGTGATGAAGCAATCTTTCTCAGATCATGACCTGCGGGAGTACTGTCTGGATCCGCTCTACGAATAAAGTAGGTGAGCTTCGCCCTTAGTTGATTTAAAGATAAATTTGATCCCGAAGTTTCTCCTCTAAAGAGCTGACCTCCCCTGAAGTCTGAAGTTCTACGAAGATAGACCTTTAGACACTCTACAGGACATAGAGAGACATCTTCCTTCAGAGGACAGATTCTCCAGGGACCCCACCTCTTAGTGGGTAGCTCGTTTTTAGCGAGAAATGATGGATCAGGGAAGAGATTGAGTTCTCCTAAATCTGTGAGCTGGATGTGGCCCTCATCTCTCGATAGAGCCACTATTTCACTAACTCTCGCCCCAGAGGCTATTGCGAACAGGAAAATAACCTTTTGGGTTAGGTCCTTAAGAGAACAATCTTCATTGCTCACCGATGAGGCATAATGTAAGACCTTGTCCAAAGACCAAGAGATTGGCTTTGGTGGTGCTGCAGGTCTAAGTCTAGCACATGCTTTCGGAATCTTGTTAAAGATTTCATTTGCCAGATCCACTTGGAAGGCATATAGGAGAGGTCAAGTCAAGGCCGATTTGCACGTATTTATTGTATTGGCCGCCAACCCCTGGCTATGAAGGTGGACAAAGAAGGACAGACAGAAGTTCACAGAAATTTCTTTCGGTCCTTTTGATTTACCAAACTCCACCCACTTCTTCCAGGAAGACTCATATTGTCTTTTAGTAGACTTAGCCTTGTATTCTTCTAAGAATCCTATATTGCCTTCTGAGATCCCAAACCTTTTTCTAACTGCTAGAGCAAGAAATTCATGAAATGAAGGGTTTGGGTTCTCTGTGATAAACCGAAGGCAGTTAATCTCTGAACCTTCGGAAATATACCTAGGATCGGAGCTAGGGCCGGCCTCATCTAGTCTATCAGACCCATTAGAGGAACCTCGTATGGGGCTATTTAGCGAGGTAGTTTCTTGAAGACGCTCGTGATGAAGAGGTCGAACTGCAGTTCCGGGACTTGTTCCCATTTGGGAGGGAATATGTCTGCGTCCATGGACCATTCCAACTCTATCGCCTTGGACCGTGATAGAGTATCCACCGTCACATCGTGGATCAAATGTAAATGAACTGCTGTTAGGTGCCATCCCTTTAGGAAAGGGATGGGAAACATTACTAAGACTGTACGAGACGTTCGATTGTGACGTCTTAATATCGCTTCGGTGTACCAGCTCAGAGGTAGGGAGTCTGATCAGTGTGGAGGGTGCTTTCCCACCCACGAAAGGACCAGCAGAGTCCTGGGACTTTCGTGTTTTAACTCTTGTTAAAGAAGCGATTAAAGAGGGACCGATCTCAGTCTTTTATGATCTCTTCAACCGTTTGATGCATGTTTTCTCCAGGCTCTTAACGCATCTTTCCGATGTGCACTTTGCACTAGGTCTGTCATTATTGCGAACTGGGGAAAGTTTAGCACTTTTCCTTGTTGGCATTTTGGGAATCTGATCGATTATCTGCATCTCCTGACAGACCTCGCGAGCTCCTTTTAACTTCCCAAGGGAAAAGGGGGCTAATGTGACTGAGGGCTTCGATGGTTTTTTAGCCATCGAAACCCTAGAGCTGGAGAAAGTCGAGATTTCTAGAAGCATATCTTGCATCTGAGATGTCCCAGGAACCGGGTCATCACTATGAAGATACTTAGGACTGTGAGTCTGATACGTATCTGTTCCAGGATGAATGTTACTCTCCGTGACATGAATCCTAGGCAGGAGGAAGGGGGGTGGCTGACTGGAAGGTTCCAGAGGACACCTTTCAGGTCTGGCAAGACTACGAACACCCTTAGCTGGAACAAGGTCCATATGTTCAGAAGGATTAACATTCAGAACTTGCAGATTATTATGAACTTGTTGAGTAGCGACAGGTTCAGAATGACTCAGAGACTTCTTGAGTCCTTCTTGTAAACACAAAATAGCCTTCCCTGGAACTCGATGAGCCGTAGCCTTCTTACTACCTGTATGCTCTATAGCTCTCAGGTATACTCCTCCAGGAGGGTTTTGAAGTGTAGGAGAAGGTAAGGAGATAATAGTAGGGACATTTCTGTTCCCCATCAATGGCTCATCTTGAATAGGCTCTGGACCGAAGGATCGAAGGTCCTGCGATCCTGAGGGAATGTTCCTCCTAGCCGAAACGTCTTTATGCTTCAAACTACCAGTAGGTTTAGACTTTTGACCATCTGCCTGTAGCATCTTGGTCACTAGAATAATGGGCTGTTGTTGAGCAGCCCAGATATTTCCAGTATTTTCGATCTTCTTTTTAGGTTGGGGACCCACAACCACAGAAGATTTTCTCTTTGAGGGAATGCCCCATTTTTGGGGAAGACTTATGTTTTCCATGGCGGCATTCTTAATTACTTCCTTAATGACCTCTTGTGGGAAGAGGTCTTTACCCCAAATGTTGGAAGATATTAGCTTCCTTGTTTCGTGTTTCACCGTTGCAGCAGCAAACACAAACTCTCTACATGCTCTCCTAGCCTTCACAAAGGCGTAAAGGTCCTTTACCAATGTAGCCATATGCATTTTGGCTACGACCATGAGCATGTCTGGGGTGTTCTCGTAAGTTGAACACAACTCTATGTAGTTTTGTAGAGAAAGGGATGTCGCCAGTCTCTCCTTTGACTCGTGCTCATTAAACAAGAGCAAATCGGACAATTTAGGGAGACATACATTAAATTGTCGGCTTGCGACATCCTTGTCTAATTTTCCTACTGAAAATGTCAAATGGACTTCCTTCCAATCCTTTTCCTGTCCGGGAAAAGCTGGTGACACAGGCTTGCACTCATCGAGTGTGGGACATGACTCACCCGCCTCTACAGCTTTGGTAACGGAAGTAAATGCCTTCCCCATAAAGGGGAAGGAGAGTGAAGCAGGAGCAAGAAAGGAAGAGTGTATGTTATTCAGTGAGAAAACCGTCGTCTTTGAATAACCCACCTTCTTCAGATTATCTGAAAGGATAGTCTGTGCCTTATCATGATCAAGAATCATGGCCTCCTTTTGTTCCGTTCTTTTCCTTGTCTTTGGTTCGAACCTCAGTCGAACCCAACAATTAGGGAAAACCTCAGAGCTATTTTCTCTGAAATGAAGAGATTTCCATTTGAAATCGACATCAGCTCCGCAAACCTCCAGGGATTGGTTAAGAAGCATGAAGGAAGGTCATGATTCATGGGTCGTTTAACTGACCCGTGGGAAGCAACAAGAGGAGCTTTACGAGGTTCTATCTTGTGTTTTACTTCCCGCTTTTTGCTTTGTTTACTAAAGCTCTCTATCTGATTCTTCAGTTGGATACATAATTGTACCACATTATCCCAAAGAGGGGTAGAAGACGAAGATGTTGACATCGATGGCTCTTTAGCCAGCAAAGGCGGAGGAAAGTCCGATACAACATATTTCTCTTCTATCTTAGGGCACTTCTTGTCCTCGATCCCAAAGGTTTTCTCGCCATCAGGGAACGTAGTTGACTCCTGAGGCACTACTATTTCCTCACTTAACTCTGGAAATAATAGCTTACGCATCCTATCATTAGGTAGGAAAGGTCCCGGAGAGATCTTTTGGAAGCCTCTCACCCAGTTACGTAATTTATACTGTGCTACATCATTAGTCTCGGTAGACTTGGGATTATCAAAACCTTCAGACATCAATGTCCAGCATATATTGCAACCCTGCGGGTTCCAATAATGTAGGGATCCGGAAATAATATTGCAGGAGGCATGTAACCTGCAAGTATTATGACCGTAAAGGTCCTTACCCTTGGCTCTGCAGTGGACTGCCGTACAAGGTATCTGGTGTTCCATCTGTAAAGAAAGGAAAACCAAATGAGTATATAATGGATTATTACCTAATAATCAACATGTAAATGTCATCTACAACAGAATAGCTTAGGATAGAAGCTATAAAGGGATAGTAGAAGATATATACCTGTATACCTCCGCGAGCAAATGCTGCTACCTCCCCTCAGTATTAACTTACATGGAGCTTTCTCTGTGAAAAAATCCACATAGAAGGGTTACTTACCCTTAGGGGTAGAGTAGTATCAATTCACTATCCCAAAATTGTTAATACTGTGGGGTCAGGATGACTGATATCAAATCAGACTATTGAAGAAATTATTCCTTCAATATATAAACGGTATCAGCAGAACACTTGCTGGAGGATACCCAGGGAAAAACTACTGTACAGTAACATGGTACTGTAGTTTCTAAATTGCAAAGATGTAAATTGCAACATATCGACTACTGTACCTATGTCATGCAGTCTTATCATTATGCAGCCTACAAGGCAGCATATGACAGTAGGGTCCATCTAGCACTAGATGGAACAGAAAAATAAAGACATATAAATGAACATCCTACTCGGGTCATTTGCTGTAGTCTTCCTACTATATTAAATCATAGAGTTTCCTGATCAGGGAGACTCACAGAAAAAGGGGCTGTACCCTTTACAGGATACGAGTGTATTACCTATGCCTGAAATATTTAATATTGCAGGATAATCCTAAAACTGATTTCTAATCAGGATATTGAAGAAATCATATTCATTCAATATAGGATTAGGCTCAGCAATTGCCCGAATTAGATATCCAAAATATATTGGAAGAAACCACTAGTATAAGAAATATAGTAGTTTTCTATCTACAGTACAGTATATTCTATACTGAGATATACTGGCTATCTGTATTACCTATACAGCAGTATATCCGGCATGTTGCCGGTCTGGCTAGGATATGTCTGTATACCTTGCAGGCCTAGCGAGACAGAGAGAGAGACAGTATGGAAAAAAGGGCTATCCTTTACTGTAACTATACTGTATAAAGTAATTAAGGAAGAAAAGTCTAATAGACTACCTTTTTACCGAAAGGAGGTTCTAATAGAAGGGGAGAATGTAACATTCAGGCTTCTATATAGCTACAGTACTGTTGCCAGCAACCCGCCGACAGTACTGATACAGTCAGCACGCCGCGTTGCCGGCCCTCCCGACAGCATACAGGCAACAGCACCCAAAGCTACAGTCCAAGGGAGGACTGAGAACCTCGGGGACAGAAGGGACTAACCACTCACAGCCGTCATGGGCGCCACTGCCGTCCAGGCCGGCAACTGGTGACAGTCCATGATTGTCGGCAGCTATCTTGGTTGCCGGCCAGGCCGGCAAAAAGGGGCTCTCATGCCGACAACTGCCGGCCACGACGGCAGCCGCCGACAGTCCATGACTGTCGGCAGCCATTTTGGTTGTCGGCCAGGCCGGCAAACAGGGCTATCATGCCGACAACTGCCGGCCGGCAAAGTCGGCAGCTGCCGACAGTCTATGACTGTCGGCAGCCATCTTGGTTGCCGGCCAGGCCGGCAATGTCGGCCAGGCCAGCAATGTCGGCCAGGCTGGCAGGCGGCAGTATGCCCTGCCGTCAGCCCGGATGAGAGAGATAGTCTGGCTGCATCCAGCACCCTACCCTTAAGGAAAGAATGCAGGATGTCAGCCTAAGAGGCAATGAATAAAACATTAAAAAGGGGTGAGGGGAAGGGGAAAAGGGTCCTGTAACAATTGTGAAAGGAACTGTCAAACTTGACAGTCCTAGCACCTATAAAAGGAACTCTGTTTCTGTAAGGTATCGACAGAACCCGGGTACTAGGAGAGACTCAGTTCTCCAACCCAGAGACTGCCGACACAGTAAGGGGAGGGGGCGACACTGCGCCTCCTCCCACAAAGAGAAACAGGATTCCAGTGCCACGTTATCTTAGGCTAAAAGGGATTACTTTCAGCCCAAGGAACTGTGGCACAGGACAAGTCTTTAGTCGGAAATGGTATACTACCAAAACCAAAGCGACTATGGAGGGCTAACCTCCATTGTCGGTAACCTTGTCGGCAGGGGAGTAAAGGTATCCCTCAACTAACTCACCCTGTCGAAAGGTCAACGACATAAGACTAAATACTCTGAGATTCTGACCAAATCCCAAAACCTGCTGGTATATCCACAACCAAAGGTTAAGGGAATAGGCAGAAACCAAACCCCAGGACAGCCATGTCTGAATAATATTCAGGCACGGCCCTAAGGGTTGTAGTCTGGGACTACACTCAGAGGGAAAGGGACTACCTTTAAGTCTCCGAAGAGACGTGAGAAGTTCCATAACATTACAGGCGGTATCAGTCTCCAATGGAATGAAAACAAAACACAAAGGTAATTGGGGAATGTCGAACGTATAGACAGTGTCTAGGTTAGCCTAACTAAGCTAGACGAGTTCTCGGTTACCTAAATCACCGAAACTCTAACTATACGATCGACAGAGGTAAAAGAAAAAATTATGCATATAATCACGTCTTCACAAGAATATGCCTAAATAGCTAATTAATTACGAAAATTAAATAAGGCTACTGTACTTAAAACTGGAAGTCGTTCCGCTAACTAAATAACGCATGCCTAAGAACGACAGCGCCCATGGCGCCTCCAGTAATGACCTAGCTCTATAAACACAATAAATACTCAATATCACTGAGAAACAAGAGCTGAAACATATTCAAAGTAAAGACCCGATACTCAACTTTCCAAAGGCGGAAGAAGATGAAGAAAGCATAATAATAATCCTTTAACCGATCGAAATAAATTCGATCTCGGAAAATACCACCGAGCGAAATCGCTACAAATAAAGGAATGGCCACTATTGTGGGAATGGCGCTGTTGTACTATCGATAGTAGTAGGGAACGGGAACGTAAACTCTATCTTGGGTGCAGATTGCTATGAGGTGTGCCATTACGTCCATTACGTCCTTACGCGATATCCCTTCTTAGAATGTTAAGGGATATTCGCTCTAGGAGTTAGAATTCTGGGTACCTTCGGTAAATTCTCTGGGATATATCACTGTAGTCACATATAACCTAGGAAGCTACTAATGAAGGAACTTCCATCAGCAAGGCATGGCTTGAGCCCAAAAAAACATGTTACACCAGGATACAGTACAGTATTTCAAAAGACTAGCTTTTCAGGTATGGTCTGAACCTCTATAGCTTACATAGCCAATTTCTTCTTAAATAAAAAAAATTCAACAATTTATCCAAACGAATTCTTGTAATTGAACATTGGATGGTTAAAGGCCAGGGGCATTCAAAACACCTCCTTTTCAAAGGAGTATACACACTGAAGTGGTAGGAGAGTTCCCAAGCCATATAAAAATGAGGGAAAACCTTTTATCAGAACTTAGGAATGACCATCTTAGATAAGTAAGCTCTGCTAATCCTGTTGGCATTATGGAATAAAGCCTTCTGAAGTGGAGTCCTGATGGCCTGCCACTTTTACAAAATGAGCTGGATGGCCTGGTATTTCCAAAAACCAGCCTTCAACACTTGGCCAACTGCAATATTCCTCTTGAAGGTTAGAGTGCAGCCTGTGACCCTGACT
Organism: Palaemon carinicauda; assembly: GCF_036898095.1. Lineage (NCBI taxonomy): Eukaryota > Metazoa > Arthropoda > Malacostraca > Decapoda > Palaemonidae > Palaemon > Palaemon carinicauda. Next base: position 166,050,249 of record NC_090732.1, on the reverse strand, counting down.
CCGTGAGCTCTGATCATGGCTGGTACCTTGGCACTCTCAGCAGCAGTCAAGGCGTACGGTTTACAGATCATCTCAAGATTCCAGAAAGAGATAGTGTTCCTTGACACCTTTTTTGGTCTTGCCAGTGCTAGGAAAGTCACTGACACTCAGGCCTGAGGTGTATGGACATTTTCAGATAGCACAACAAAGCCCTCACAGGAGACAAAAGCATCTCCTCTCGATCACTACCCCTCAGTGTGTGAGACTAAGTACTGTACTATGTTTGCCGATACTAAGGCTAGCAAACAGTAGTCTTGAGAGTCAAATCACTGTCTGACAACCTTCTCAAAGGCTCAAACGGGGTATGCATCAGAGCCTTGAGAACAAGGGTTATGTCACACTCATGTGGCCTGAGGTCCCTTGGTGGGCAAGACTGCGCAAAGCTCCTCACATGCACAGAAAACTCACACAAGGAGAAGAGGTCTATATCCTTCAGTCGAAGACTATGGACAAAGCTGAGTGGTAACCTTAGACACACCACAACTAGGAGGCACTTCTTTCACTGAAGGAAGACGAGGAAATCAGCAATCTGTGCTAGAATTGCTACGACATAAGATATATCCCTTCTACAACACCAATTGCAGAAGATGGCCCACTTTCCCTGGTAGACATTTCCTGCGCAGTGCCTCACAAAATACATTTCGCTTGGAAAAGATGCTATTTAGCCTTAAACCGTGAAGTTAAAGCGACTTTATGGATTGATGGTAACCTCTGTAGATGAGGCAAATAGAGAAGTGTAGTCCAATGGGGTAGTTCTTTTGGGGCCTCGACTAGTAGTGATGGATCGGGATACTGCTTAGCATGTAGCAATCTGGGAGCCGCCAGGGTCATCTTGAGTAATGGGGTAATCAACACTCGGTTTATTAACGGGGAGAGGGGGGGTTGTCAGGCAGAATGGAGGCGTACATGTCTAGGCAATCCCACTGGTGTTGGGAAGCGGTTTCGAACACAACACATAGGTCTGGAACGGGGAGCTAGCCACATGATGAGTAGGTCAATCCTCGGAGATCCCCACAGACCAAGAAGCCTCTCTTCTATGCAGGATGGCAGGAACCACTCTGACCCTACACCCTGCCCGTGTTGACTGTGCTTAGTAGTTCATTCCTCATTCCTCTTGTCTGGCTCATAACTGTATGGCATGGAATGCCGCCCAAACGTGAATCCACTTTATCAGCTCAAATAGTTGACGTAAGCCACTACAGTGGTGTGGACATTTATCAACACTACTGGGTGATTCCCAAAACATTCTTTGAATCCTTGCACTGCTTACATTTCCTGCACATTAATTTACAGATATTTTTCTTCAGACAAAGCCCCTGAGACAACCAGGTCATTCAGGTGGGTGTCCAACCCCTCCTTCGTTTCATCTGAGAACAGTTGCATGTCTGGACGCAGAGAGTAGAATGGAACTCCCCTAGCGAGGGTTTCCTCATTCAGCCATCAGTTAAGATTGTCCAAAGCTTCCTGCCCCAATGGAAAAGGAAGGAAAGGGAGATCTCTGGAGGCTGACCAGTGATCCTTTAGACACCATTGAATAGATCTCTGGTGTAGACGCCCAAGGGAAGCAAGTTTCTCCAGCGAAGGAAGGTGGTCGAGAAGACTATGCCAGCTCTGAGCTGGGATTTCTGTCTTGGATAGAAACGGTTCCGCTACTTTCTTAAGCACGCCGATGCAATCATCTGCCAGAAAGACTTTCTCTGCTACCATGTCTATCAGCCTGACCAAGTACTTCAATCTCTTCTTGAGTGTGAGATTTGACTCTCCCAGTTTATCACAATCCCCACATTGTGACAAAAAGCAAGAAGCCAAACTTGACTCTGTAGCAACTGCACTGCAGAGGAGGCCAAGATTAGCCAACCATTAAGATACATAATGAGTGGGCCCAAGCTGCTACCAAGGTAAACACCCGAGGAGCAGTACACAGTTTGAAGCAGTCTTGAACTGGTACACCATACCAAAGAAGGAGAAGAAGAGGTACTTTCAAGAGGACTGACTCATGGTTACTTGAAAATATACATCCTTCAGGGCCACTGAAGCATGAAGTCTACCTTTCTGATGGAACTCAGCACAGAATGTAGTTTCCATCGTGAACTTTGTTTGACCCACAAACTTCTTCAGTAGACTGAGGTTGATGACAGGCTTCCAGCCCCAGGATGTTCAAAAAGGAACGCTTCAACTTAGGATTATCTGTCTCTATTGGCACTGATCAAAAGTCTGGTGTCTTAGGGGCAAAAAATGAGATTCATAGATAATTTGTATTTTTCCTAACTATACAAACCTTAGCTATTTAATATGGGTTATTACTTCGGCGTAGCTGAAATGACGAGCCATTAGAATTTTAACGAGGGTTTACTACCCCACCGCTAGTTAGCAGGGGGTAGGGAGGGGTAGCTTGCTACCCCCCCCCCCCCTCACACACACCTGTGAATACTTCACTTTGCTTATAGGTAGGACTTCACAGGGGACAGGGCTGGCGGGCAAGTTTGATTAAATAGCTAAGGTTTGTATAGTTAGGAAAAATACAAATTATCTACAGATTTGTCATTTGTTCCGTAACTGAAATACAAACCACGCTATGTAATATGGGTGACTCACCCCTTAGGAAGGGTGGTAAATCCCGGCCATACTGGCTTTGGCTTTGCCCGGGGACTCAATATTTGAGTGTGTAAGTACTCAAGAAATAAGGAGTCCCTGCGCCTCGCTAGCATTGCTGTGCAACTGCTGCGGCCTACATAAGCTGTGTGTGAAGGTGAGAAGTGTGACTCGTCCTAGGAAGTAGACCTGGAGTTCTTCAGATGGAATTCTAGGCTAGGACTCTCCCAATACCACCTCGTCAGGGTACGGGGACGTGATAGTATTAACCTTAATACTAGGAACACAAGGAAGCATGGTTTACCTGCAGTGGTTTGAGGTCAGCTGTGCAGAGAACCTAGGATGCTGCTTTCTCCAAGGGAGGAGAGGATGAAGAAAAGAATAAGAGCCAGACAAACCTTTTCATTCATGCAGACTAAAACCAGGTAACAATGCCCTCAACCTTCTGCTACCTGTCCATTAAGGAGCCTGAGGTTAGACCAGCTGTTGTGCAGCCACCACAGGGCCGATAGAGGTCGTCTGACGCTTCCACACCCCAGCTTGCAGGACCTGCGTCACTGAATAGTTTTTCTTGAAGGCCAGGGACGTAGCTATGCCCCTGATATCATGTGCTCTAGGGTGACGTGACGGAGGAGGGGCAGGATTCAAGGCTAGGTGTATTACTGTACCTTGCGAATCCAGGCCGAGATGGTATTCCTAGTGACCCTCCTATTCGTTTTCCCATTGCTCACAAACAAGGCTTGTACCTGGGGACGAACTGCAGCTGTTCTTTTAAGATACAACCTCAGACTCCTTACTGGGCACAATAGGAGATGGTCTGGGTCATCTGTTACAGAACGAAGACTCGAAACCTGGAAAGAGTCTAACCGAGGGTCCGGCACTCCCGGATTCTGAGTCTTGGCAACAAACTCAGGAACGAACCTGAACGTTACCTCCCCCATCCCCTTGAATGGGTGATGTCGTATGAGAGACCCTGAAGTTCGCTGACTCTTTTGGCCAAAGCCAAAATTAGCAGGAACACCGTCTTTCAAGTAAGGTGGCGATCTGAAGCCTGACGTAATGGTTCGTAGGGAGGTCTCTTCAAAGACCTGAGAACTCGAACCACGTTCCATGGAGGAGGTCTCACTTCCGACTGAGGGCAGGTAAGTTCATAACTCCGTATGAGTAGAGAGAGTTCCAGCGAGGAAGAAATGTCCACTCCTTTGAGCCTGAAGGCTAGACTTAAGGCTGAGCGATAGCCTTTCACTGCCGAGACTGAAAGGCGCATTTCTCCCCGCAAATACACAAAAAACTCCGCTACTGCTGGAATAGTGGCATCGAGTGGAGAGATACCCCTTCCTCGACACTAACCACAGAAAACTCGCCACTTCCCCTGGTAGACCCCTGCGGATTGATTGATTGATTGATTTAAAGTTTTCAGGCATCCTGACATCTGAGGTCATTGACGCCGGTAACATTTAATTTATGTATACAAAAATAAAAAATAAAATAAAATAAAAAATAAAAGAGTATTCAATTAAAATCATAAAAGTTACATATTTTTCAGAAGACCTGCTTCTGAAATAAATCTAAAAATGCCACTTGCATGGTAGGACACATCATTTCCAAGAATTTTGGCAAGGATGAACCTGCCACCCTCACCTCGAGCTTCAAACAAATATCTATTCCTTAAGTTGTTATAATTGGGGCATTCGGTCAACAAATGCCTCACTGTTAAAGGTACTAAACAGTCGTCACAATACGGTTGCTGTTGGCCCTTCAGCAGAAACTCATGTGTCAACCGAGTGTGACCAATACGGAGACGACAAAGAGACTTCTCCCATTTTCGGGGCATCATATTATACCTCCAAGGAGATATGACATTTGTTACCTCTCGCATTTTATTCCCATCTAGGCTATCCCATTGCTGTTGCCATTTATTGCAAACCAATTTCTTGATGTCAGGTAAGAAATCATTACAGGCAATGGTATACCTTCTTGGCAGCAACTCGGATGCAGCATTCTTAGCCAATGAATCTGCCTTCTCATACCCACACACACCTACATGTGCTGGAACCCAACAAAATTGAACTGTTATACCTCTCCGTCCAATAATAAAAAGCCATTCTAAAATCTTTAAAACTAGAGGGTTATTAGAATTAAAAACTTCCATAGCTTGAAGGACACTCCTTGCATCACTAAAAATTGTAAAATTACCCTCCTCCAATGCTATTTTCTCAATAGCGGTTAATATGCCATACAGTTCGGCAGTAAATATGATATTTTGATTATAAAATAAATTTTTGAATATACTTACCCGGTGAATATATAATAGCTGACGTCTCCGGCGGCTCGACAGAAAAACACAAAAACTCGCGAGCGATCGCTATGAAGGTTGCGGGTGTGCCCACCAGCGCCAACTATCGGCCAGATACCGCATATACATGTAAACAGCTCCAGTTCTTCTCATCCCGCTGGGTCTCTATCTTTAATTTATATATTCACCGGGTAAGTATATTCAAAAATTTATTTTATAATCAAAATATCATTTTTAAATATTTAACTTAACCGGTGAATATATAATAGCTGATTCACACCCATGGTGGTGGGTAGAGACCAGAATTAATAAAGTTTACAGCGTATATGCTTAGAGTTTTTGACAGTTATATCATAACAAAACCCAAATATATATAGGTACCTGGTAAGGAAGTTGACTTAGACGATTACTCTGCCTTGTTAGTCTGTCTTCCTCACGAAGCCCAGCCATCCTCTTAGGATGCTGAAAGACTCCCAGGAGCTGAAGTATCAAGGGCTGCAACCCATACAACAGGACCTCATCAAACCCCTAATCTGGGCGCTCTCAAGAAATGACATTTGACCACCCGCCAAATCAACCAGGATGCGTAAGGCTTCTTAGCCTTCCGTACAACCCAAAAACAAGATTAAAAACATTTCAAGAGACAGATTAAAAGGATATTGGAATTAAGGGAATGTAGTGGTAGAACCCTCACCCACTACTGCACTCGCTGCAACGAATGGACCCAGTGTGTAGCAGTCCTCGTAAAGAGTCTGGACATCTTTTAAGTAAAATGACGCGAATACCGACTTGCTTCTCCAAAAGGTCGTGTCCATAATACTTTGCAGAGATCTATTTTGCTTAAAGGCCACGGAAGTTGCTATAGCTCTTACTTCGTGCGTCTTAACCTTAAGCAAGCATCGGTCTTTTTCATTCAAGTGAGAATGAGCCTCTCGGATTAAAAATCTGATAAAATATGACAAAGCATTCTTTGACATAGGTAATGATGTTTTCTTAACTGAGCACCATAAGGCCTCAGATCCACCTCGTAAGGACTTAGTACGAGCTAAGTAGAACTTAAGAGCTCTAACTGGACACAGCACTCTTTCAAGTTCGTTGCCTACGATCTCTGACAGGCAAGGTATATCAAAAGACTTAGGCCAAGGACGAGAAGGCAGTTCATTTTTGGCCAGGAAACCAAGTTGAAGTGAACATGTGGCTTTCTCTGTAGAAAAGCCGATGTTCTTACTGAAGGCATGAATTTCACTGACCCTTTTAGCCGAAGCCAAGCACACTAGGAAAAGCGTCTTGAGGGTGAGATCCTTCAGGGAGGCTGAATGTAATGGCTCAAACCTGTCTGACATGAGGAACCTTAGGACCACGTCTAAGTTCCATCCAGGAGTTGCCATACGACGTTCCTTAGAGGTCTCGAAAGACTTAAGGAGATCTTGGAGATCTTTATTGTTAGAAAGATCTAAGCCTCTATGTCGAAAGACCGAAGCCAACATGCTCCTGTAGCCCTTAATAGTGGGAGCTGAGAGGGAGCGAACATTTCTCAGATGTAAAAGAAAATCTGCGATTTGGGCTACAGAGGTACTGGAAGAGGACACAGATGCTGACTTGCACCAGTCTCAAAAGACTTCCCACTTCGACTGGTATACTCTGATGGTAGAAGCTCTCTTAGCTCTCGCAATCGCACTGGCTGCCTCCTTCGAAAAGCCTCGAGCTCTTGAGAGTCTTTCGATAGTCTGAAGGCAGTCAGACGAAGCGCGGGGAGGCTTTGATGAACATTCTTTACGTGGGGCTGACGTAAGAGATCTACCCTTAGAGGAAGACTTCTTGGAATGTCTACCAGCCATTGAAGTACCTCGGTGAACCACTCTCTCGCGGGCCAGAGGGGAGAAACCAACGTCAACCTTGTCCCTTCGTGAGAGGCGAACTTCTGCAGTACCTTGTTGACTATCTTGAATTGTGGGAATGCATATAAGTCCAGATGAGACCAATCCAGTAGAAACGTGTCTATGTGGATCGCCTCTGGATCTGGGACTGGTGAGCAATAGATCGGTAACCTTTTGGTCATCGAGGTGGCAAAGAGGTCTATGGTGGGTTGACCCCAAGTCGCCCAAAGACTCTTGCACACGTCCTTGTGGAGGGTCCATTCCGTAGGTATCACCTGACCCCTCCGACTGAGACAGTCTGCCAAGACGTTCAAGTCGCCCTGGATAAACCTCGTTAACAGGGAGATGCCTCGATTTCTTGACCATATGAGAAGGTCCCTTGCGATCTCGTACAGCGTGTGGGAGTGTGTGCCTCCTTGCTTGGAGATGTACGCCAAAGCTGTGGTGTTGTCTGAGTTGACCTCTACCACTTTGTTTCGAAGAATGGTTTCGAATTTCATCAAGGCCAAGTGGACTGCTAATAGCTCCTTGCCGTTGATGTGCATGCTCTTCTGACTTGAGGTCCACAGACCCGAGCATTCCCGACCGTCCAGGGTCGCACCCCAACCAAAATCCGACGCGTCTGAGAACAACACGTGGTTTGGGTTCTTGACTGCTAGGGATAGTCCCTCTCTCAGACTGATATTGCTGTCCCACCAGTTCAGGCATGCCTTTACTGGTTCGGAGACTGGGATTGATACCGTCTCTAAAGTCTTGCCCTTGTTCCAGTGAGAGGCTAGATGGAACTGGAGAGGCCGAAGGTGTAGTCTCCCTAGCGAGACAAACTGCTCCAGGGATGAGAGAGTCCCTACGAGACTCATCCAACTCCTGACTGAACAACGTTCTCTTTTCAGCATTAGTTGGACTTTGAGCAGGGCTTGTTCTATTTGGGTGGCAGACGGAAAAGCCCGAAAAACTGGACTGCGAATATCCATCCCCAAATATAGAATAGTCTGGGATGGGATCAGTTGGGACTTTTCTAAGTTGACCAAAAGTCCCAACTCCTTGGCCAGACCCAACGTCCAATGTAGATCCTGCAGACAGCGATGACTGGACGATGCTCTGAGAAGCCAGTCGTCCAAGTACAGGGAGGCTCGGATTCCCGATAGATGGAGGAATTTTGCCACATTCCTCATGAGCCTCGTAAACACGAGAGGAGCAGGACTGAGGCCAAAGCACAGGGCTCGAAACTGGTACACCACATTCCTGTAAACAAACCTCAGAAACGGTTGGGAATCCGGGTGTATAGGAATGTGGAAGTACGCATCTCGTAGGTCGAGAGAGACCATCCAGTCTTCCTCTCTGACCGCTGCTAAGACGGACTTCGTGGTCTCCATCGTGAATTTTGTTTTTGTAACAAAAACGTTGAGCGCACTGACGTCTAGCACCGGCCTCCAACCTCCTGTATGCTTTGGGACTAGGAAGAGACGGTTGTAAAACCCCGGTGATTGAAGGTCCGAGACTTTCACCACCGCTCCCTTCTCTAGCAACAGAGACACTTCTTGATTTAGGGCTTGTCTCTTTGACTCTTCTCGGTACCTGGGAGAGAGGTCTATGGGAGTTGTTACTAGAGGAGGTTTGCGTACAAACGGTATTTTGTACCCCTCTCTGAGCAACAGAACAGACTCTTGGTCTGCACCCCTCTTCTCCCAGGCCTGCCAGAAGCTCTTCAATCTGGCACCTACCGCTGTCTGAGGCTGTGGGCAGTCAGACTCTGCCACGGGAGGACTTGGCTCCTCTCTTCTTACCTCTCTTTCCCTCGGCACGAGAGCCTCCCCTGCTGGGAGCTCTGCCACGAAAGGGCGGGATAAATCTAGACGCAGGAGTCTCGATCCTGGGTCTCACAGCAAAGGATGAAGAAGGAGCCCCTTTGCGAGCAGAGGACGCCATCAGGTCATGGGTGTCCTTCTGCACAAGCGAAGCAGCTATATCCTTAACCAGCTGTTGTGGAAACAAGGCCGCTGATAAGGGAGCAAAGAGCAGTTCCGATCTCTGACAGGGAGTAACTCCTGCCGAAAGGAAAGAGCAAAGGGTTTCTCTCTTCTTTAAGACTCCCGACGTAAAGGTGGAGGCGAGCTCATTGGAGCCATCGCGGATGGCTTTATCCATACAGGACATGATAAGTAAGGAAACATCTTGGTCGGCAGACGAGATCTTCCTACTTAATGCTCCTAATGACCAGTCAAGAAAGTTAAACACTTCAAAGGCCCTGTATACGCCTTTAAGTAGATGGTCAAGGTCCGAGGAGGACCAACAAATCTTCGAGCGTCTCATGGCCAGGCGACGGGGAGAGTCTACGAGGCTTGAGAAGTCACCCTGGGCAGAGGCAGGGACTCCCAAGCCGAGAACTTCTCCCGTGTCATACCAGACGCTCGATCTAGAAGCAAGCTTAGAAGGAGGGAAGGCAAAAGCCGTCTTCCCCAAACTCCTCCTGGTATCCAACCAGTCGCCTAGAAGACGTAAAGCCCTCTTAGAAGAGCGAGAAAGCACTAGCTTAGTAAGGCTGGCTTGGTAGCAGCTAAGCCTAGAGCAAACTCAGACGGAGGCGAACGAGGAGCAACAGCAACAAAGTGATCTGGAAAAAGATCCTTGAAAATCATCATGATCTTCTTAAAATCCATCGAAGGAGGAACAGCCTTAGGTTCATCTACATCTGAAGGATTATCATCAGGATGAGGATCAGCAACGTCCTCATCTGAAGGAGCTTCGTCCGACAACTGATGAGTCTCAAGCAAGGGAGAGACCTGCCTTGGTGGCAATGCTTGACAAGCAGAGTCCACACGCACCGGAGCATCAGTAGCAGTCCAGGACGCTACGTCATGTAACTGCTTAACAGACTGACTAGCAACAACAACAGGAGCGGGAGGACGCTCGACGTCAACTCGAGACTGCCTTGACTGCCTAGACTGAGCAGTCAAAACAACTCTTGACTGCGGTGCTTGACGCTCAACGTCAAAACAAGTCAACTTCGCTGGTTGGCGAACGTCCTGAACGTCAACACGAGCATGCGGCAGCGGCTGAACGTCCACAAGCGGCTGAAAGTCAACACGGGACTGCATCGAGTGAGGCTCTACAAAACGTGACTGACGTGACTTTGTAACGTCAACGTCAACAGGACGAGCAAAGGCTCGTTTGGGCGGCTGACGGCCAGGATCTCGATCAGCTAAGCGGCGAGGATCATCGTGAACCTGCTCAGCAGAATAGTCCTCCATAAGAGAGGCAAGCTTATTCTGCATGTCTTGCAGTACAACCCATTTAGGATCAACGGGAAAGGGTGCGGTAAGAGACGAGGGTAATGTCTGTGACTGCAAAACATTGCCTACACTAAGACTCTCGGAGCCTGTGTTACGCTTCTGTTTAGGCGGCGAGCAGTCTTCCGATGACTGCACAGGGTCAGAGCTGTCCCAATGGCTACAACCAGGACGCTGGACCTGTCCTGAAGGGACTGACTTTCGCTTTAAGGGTCTCGAAACCTTGCTCCACGGTTTCTTACGCGATAAGCCTTCGGATGACGAGGAGAAAACCGTCTCGCTCGTCTTATGGTAGGGGCGGTCTTGACGAGACACGCCTGAAACCATAGAGGGAACGTCTGTTCGTTGGTTAAAGCCTCTCGAACCCATAAGTCCTACAACATTACTTCTCCCTGGGGCATGGGAGCTTGCAAGAGGTCTCGGACTAGGCGAACGACTGGCACGAACAGATGAACCCTCGGTCGCAACACTGATAACACTTTGCGCACTAATCACTTTCTCCCCACGATTTTCTAATGTGGCACTCTGACACTTTAACTCTTTTACATCCGCCATGAGTTGATTACGGTCCGTAGCTAACGACTCAACTCTCTCGCCCAAAGCTTGAATGGCACGTAACATATCCCGCATTGATGGTTCATGAGTGCTAGTAGAGGGTTCAGGCACAACTACTACTGGGGAAGGATTAGGTTCAGGGGCATGGGAGGAGGAAAATTCTAACGATCTAGAGGAACTTCTCCTCACCCTATCTCTCTCTAGCTTACGAGAATACTTGTCAAACTCAAGCCAATCGAATTCCGAAAGGACCACGCACTCATCACACCGATCTCCTAATTGACAGGTTTTACCCCGACAATTAGAACACACAGTATGTGGGTCGAGAGAGGCCTTTGGAAGACGTTTATTACAATCCCTAGCATTACATTTACGAAATTTAGGAATTGGAGAAGGGTCAGCCATTTTGAAAAGTCAAAGAAAGTCCAAAAACAATCCAAAGTCATCAACAATTAAATCTATCCAAAAAAGAGTTCAAGAGTTTAAGTTGAAGATAAAACACCTGCACTGCGAAAGCTCAAACCAAAAAGAAGTACTTCACCAAGACTGTTGAAAAACTCCAGGTTAACAGCGAGTAATGGAATCAACTTGTCGATCAGACCGACAGAGAAGAACTGGAGCTGTTTACATGTATATGCGGTATCTGGCCGATAGTTGGCGCTGGTGGGCACACCCGCAACCTTCATAGCGATCGCTCGCGAGTTTTTGTGTTTTTCTGTCGAGCCGCCGGAGACGTCAGCTATTATATATTCACCGGCTAAGTTAAATATTTAAAAATGGAAGCGGTCAGAGGAAGTGCACCTCTACAATTAAAACCATTACTATGTACCCCAAATCCAACGCCAGCATCAGATTTGGAGCCATCAGTATAAATAAAAGTTGATCCTCTATGTTCTTTAACATGTTCATTAAAAAGAGACCTGGCTTCTAGGTCTGACATATTCTTCTTACCTCCAATAAAATATTTACAAAAAGATATCTCTGGTAATTTCCATGGAGGCGTTGATGATACCTTGAATGGAAGTACCTTACATCTAATTATATCCAGACTGTTTAATAATTGTTTCACCCGAAAGCCATAGGGTTGAAGAGATTTTGGGTGCATTTCAAAGTATGTTGGGTGCCTTACAAGGCTTGCAGTCTGGAAGGCTAAAGAATTAGGGAGTCTTTGCAATCTAAATCAATACCGAAGAATAGAAGACATCCGGTAAAGGTCTAGTGGTAACTCTCCAGCATCAACAAGGAGACTTGGGATAGGTGATGTTCTAAATGCTCCCGTGGACAATCTAATACCTGCATGATGTATTGAATCTAATATTTTCAACCGGCTTGGGGTGGCTGAAGAGTATATTTCACAACCATAACTAATTTTGGAAAAAATCAAGGACTTGTATAATTTTAAAATAGTACAGTGAACCCTCGTTTATCGCGGTAGATAGGTTCCAGACGCGGGCGCGATAGGTGAAAATCCGCGAAGTAGTGACATCATATTTACCTATTTATTTAACATGTATATTCGGACTTTTAAAACCTTCCCTTGTACGTAGTACTGTTAACAAACCACCCTTTAATGTACAGAACACTTAATGCATGTACTACAGCACCCTAAACTAAAACAGGCACAAATATTAAAGGCGATTTTATATCATGCGTTTCCTAAACACCTAAAAAGCACGATAAAAAATGGCAACCAATGTTTTGTTTACGTTCATCTCTGATCATAATGAAGAAACAAACTCATTTAGTGTACAGTACACATATATGTATAGGTTAGTTTTTGCATCGATTATATTGATTATACAGTACTGTATGTTGATTTTTTTATTACCAATGTTTTAGTTTACGTATTTTTCTTAGGACTTCCAAATGAAATGTTTTTCTTTATGACGCCGCCTGAAACGACGGCGTGTACGCTCAGTAAACAACCACGCTCAGAACAAACAAGGCATTTAACGCGCATGATGATAGTGATAAATAATGATACAGTACATACAGTATTTACAGTAAAAGCATTTACAAAATATGTTACCTTACAAATATAAATTATACAGTATTGTACGTAGCAAAGCAGGAAAACAATTTACGAGAGAGAGAGAGAGAGAGAGAGAGAGAGAGAGAGAGAGAGAATTGTTTTACGTACGTAAATGTAAATTTTAAACAAAAAAAATATGATAGGTTTCAACATGTAGACTTTTAAAACCTTCCCTTTAACTTAATGCATACAGTACGTACAGTACTAAACTATTAAACAGGCACAAATACAGTTTTAGAATGTACAGTAAGAATATTAAAGTAAAAAATAAAGATTGTTACTGTACTCACCACGAAAGAAGTTGAAGAAAAACTTGAATGGTGATGGCGATGAATTTGCTGCACAGTAGAAATGATGATGATGAAGCTGATGATGTGTTCTACTGTGCAGCCAATGATAGTATTTTACGTCTCTTCAGACGGAGGTGTCTTTTCCTGGGACACCTCTTCAAATTCTTCCTGGGAAACTTCTTCAATTTCTTCCGAAGGCGTACTAGCAGGAGGAACTGGCTCTTTTTTGCGAGGCTGGAAGAACATTGTGATCGGAAGTTGTTGCCGCTGCTTCTTTTTTCGATCCAAGAGCATTTTGTAGGGAGTCATGTCTTCATCGATCTTGTTGCAGAATTGCATCGAGCGAACCATATCCTCGTCCCACTCTTGCAACATTTCTTTCAACTCCTTCGCATGGTTGCAGGCCTTGGCAAGCCGTTCTAATGTTAAGCCCGTTTCTTCGACATTTTCTTGGGTCTCTTCCTGGGTATCACTCTCTTCTTCACTTGCCGATTTCGTCAGGTCTTCGAGGTCTGCGTCAGTTAGGGGCTGGGAATGGCAGTCCAACAACTCGTCGACGTCTTCAGTCGTCATGTCGCCAAACCCGTCACCTCCAATTATGGCAGCCAACTGCACAGATTTCCGTATTGCAGAGTGTTGGATTTCCGACGGAGTAAATCCCTTGTCGTCGTAAACAATATCGGGCCACAACTTCTTCCAGCTTGCATTCACGGTTGCAGGTTTCATCTCTTGAAGTGCCTTCTGAATATTCTGCAGGCACGTGGCTATGGTGTACTGCCGCCAGTACGCCTTCAAGTTAAAATCTTCATCCTCGTCATCTTGGGCAGCATCCACACACGCAACGAGGTCCGCCAAGGTGTTCTTCGTGTAGAGGGCCTTGAACGCCCTGATAACCCCCTGGTCCATCGGTTGAATTAATGACGTGGTGTTGGGTGGCAGGAACTCAACCTGAATGCCCTCATGCGACAGGTCAGTTGCGTGTCCACCAGCGTTATCCATAAGGAGAAGGATCTTGAATGGCAAGCCCTTCTCTAAGAGATATTTGCTGACTTGCGGGATAAAACACTGATGGAACCAGTTGGAGGTCAGCATCTTCGTAATCCATGCTTTTTGATTATGCATCCAGTACACGGGAAGGAGATTCTTATTTTTATTTTTCAAAGCGCGAGGATTTTTTGACTTATAAATAAGCCCCGGCTTTAACAAAAATCCAGCAGCATTGCCACACATCACGAGGGTAACGCGATCCTTGAATGCTTTAAAGCCAGAGGCTTTGGCTTCCTCTTTGAACAGGAAAGTTCGCGACGGCATTCTCTTCCAAAACAAGCCAGTCTCATCCATATTAAAGACTTGTTCCGGCTTGTATCCACCTTCGGCGATAATATTCTTGAACGTCTGGTTCACGTAAGTTTCAGCAGCGGCAGTGTCAGCGGAAGCAGACTCCCCATGCAGGGAAACGCTTTTCAGGGCGAAGCGTTTCTGAAACTTCGCGAACCATCCTTTGCATACGGAAAAACGTTTCTGAGGCTGGGAATCAGTGGATGTCCCTGGTTGAGGATCATCTGCATCATCATCATCTTCAGCATGGTTGCCGTCGTCGTCTTTAGGTTCCTTTGCAGCAAAATTCTCATATAAGCTCAAAGCCTTTGTTTGGATGGTGTTCGTATCCAACGCTATGTTCTTCTTCCGGCAGTCGGCAATCCACACAGCTAAAGCACCTTCCATGCGTACGATCGTTTTATTACGCGTTGTAACGACTCGCTTCGCTGATCTGCTAAAGGTGATTGCAGCCGTCTTTCTAATGTTCGCCTCGTCCTTCTTGATATAGCGAACAGTAGATTCGTTGATGCCAAAATGGCGCGCAGCGGACGCGTAACTTCTACCATCTTTTAACATGTCGAGAAGCGTAACTTTCTCAGCTATCGTCATCATCCTTCGGTGGCGTTTAGGCTCACTACCAGCCTTAAGAGAAGCAGAACGCTTGGGAGCCATTACAGTAGGATTTACAGTAACAAAAAGTTCAACTTAAAAAAGTCGCACACAGCACAGATTCACACACTTAAGAACGTCTACTCAGCGATACGCGGTAACAGAGAGTGGACGATCCAGCCCCGCGAGAACTTTGATGCTGCGGGTAGGAGATGCGGGCAAAACACCAATCACAGGCTAGATAACAAAACTTGAGTTCTGATTCGTCATCTATCAGCGCTTGAACCAATCACAACCCGTCTTACAGTACTATGATGCGTTGGTTACCTACTCATAGAAGATGCCCCGCGCATACCGAACGTACGTAGATTAAGTAAATACCGTAATAATAATAAATAATGATAATAATACTGTACAGTAATAATAATAATAATAACAATAATAATTTTATTAACAACAACAATAATAATAATAATAACAATAATAATAATACAGCTTTACGTACGCTATTTTACGACTCTCTCTCTCTCTCTCTCTCTCTCTCTCTCTCGTACGCTTATTCGAAATGTGATTTTTGCAACAAAGAATATTATTGGATGCAGTACTACGTACGTATACATACAAAAGATTCATGGAAAAGAAGCACATCCATTACAGTACACACCATTCTAATATGGTATGACTGCATCTGATTTGCGTTTCATGTTCGATTTAATTTTACTACGTACTGTATACAGTACTGAATTATCGTATGATCACATTCTCTTTTCGTGTTTTATTTCTTTCTGTGCTGAATTATATATCATATGTAATGCAATGAACAATCAGTAAGAACAGATATTACTAATTACAGTATTAATGGAATTACAGGTAACAAAATATCGTATTTGGTTGTCTTCAGATTTCGCGGTATTTTCGAATTTTCCGGAAAATTCGCGATATGTATATATATATATGGGTTATGGGAAAACCCCGCGAAGTGGTGAATCCGCGATTGTCGAACCGCGAAGTAGCGAGGGTTCACTGTATTGCAGTCTGCCCCCCATGATGTATGGGACAATACTTTTAAAATATTCAGAGCTTCAACACATTTAGCTTTTAGCGCTTTTAGGTGAGAAACCCATGTAAGTCTACAGTCAAATATCAAACCTAAAAATTTGGTTTCCGATACACATGGGATCCGTTGACCTTTAATGTATATATCCGGGTCTGGATGTGCTCCCCGGATACGACAGAAATGTACAATAGTAGTTTTACTTGTCGAGAACTTAAATCCATTCATATCGGCCCACTGGATAATTTTGTCAATTGAGAGCTGTAGTTTTCTCTCAACCGTTGCCATTCTGGCTCCAGCAAATGATATGGAGAGATCATCCACAAATAATGTTGAGAGAACATCCCGGGGAATTACTGAGGATATCCCATTAATTGCTAGTGCAAAAAGGGTTACACTCAGCACACTACCCTGAGGAACTCCTTCTTCCTGGCACTTACTCTCTGATAGAGCTTCCCCAACTCTCACTTGAAAAACTCTATGTGAAAGAAAGGCCTGAATAAATAGTGGCAGCTCTCCTCTCAATCCGATTTCATGAATGGTTTTAAGTATACCATATCTCCATGTGGTATCATATGCCTTTTCAAGGTAAAAAAAATACTGTAACATGGTGCTGTTTGGAAGCAAAGGCTTCACAAATAGAAGACTCAAGTCGTATCAACACATCAGTCGTTGAGTGCATTTTTCGGAATCCACATTGAATCGGTGATAAAATACCTTTCTTTTCAAGGTACCATATCAGCCTTGCATTGACCATCTTCTCCATGATTTTACATAAACAAGATGTCAATGCAATAGGACGATAGTTTGCTGCTAAAAACTTGTCTTTACCTGGTTTTAAAAAGGCTAAAATAATGGCTAGTTCCCAAACACTTGGGTAACTATGATCATGCCATATTCTATTAATAATGCTTAAAATAAATATCTTTGTATTAAAATGTACATGTTTAATCATTGCATATGGAATTCCATCAGGTCCAGGGGCTGTATCATTGCAATGCGCAAGTGCGGAATCAAATTCTCTTTCAGTGAAAGGAGAATTATAAGACTCTTCCCTTCTTGTTGCAAAATTTAAAATTTTCTTTTCTTCAGTGCTCCTATACTGGTGACCAGGGGCTCCTACACACTTGCTGGATACATTTGAAAAATGACTAGCCAGGGCATTGCTAACATCATTTGCTTCAGTTACATACTGACCATTCACCTTCAACACTGGTGCAGGGTTGGGGGTGAATTTGCCAGCTATCTTTTTTACTTTCCTCCACACAGCAGATGGTGGTGTTCTACTGTTAATGGAGGAAACAAAAGACATCCATGACTGGCGCCTTGCTTCTTTCATGGCACGACGGAACTGTGCTCTACATTTCTTGTACATAATTAAATTCTCATCAGTTCGGAGTCTACGCAATCGTGTTAGAGATCTTCTTGTGGCTCTGTGGAGGGCAGTTAGTTCTGAAGACCACCACGGGACTGGTCGTCGTTTGAATAACCCTGTTGTTTTGGGAATTGAATTGACTCCTGCTGTATGGAGAGTTGCATTCAGTAAGTCTATGGCATCATCGATATTTTCAACCTGTTCAGCATCCCCCTCAATTTCGCTTAGCTCACGAAATTTTTCCCAGTCCGCCTTGTCAAGATTCCATCGTGGCGATCTCTGTAAAGGTGGACCATTGTTGGTGTTTATAATGATTGGTGCATGATCACTAGTATGCCAATCATCTAATGTCCTCCAATCAAAATCAAGAAGGCAGTTAGAGCTTGCAATTGAAAGGTCAATGCATGACAAGGTACCTGTCTGAACATGGAAGTGTGTGGGCTCTCCTGTATTAAGGAGTCCCACATCCTCATTCTCCACAATTGATGAGATAATATTGCCCCTTGTGTTGGCCAAAACATCACCCCATAAAGGATGTCTACCATTCATATCTCCCAGTAAGAGAAAAGGTTGAGGGAGTTGTTGAATGACTTCTGCTAAATCATCATATAAAATATTATCATTTGGGAGTAAGTACAGAGAGCATATTGTATATTTTCTCCCTATATCAATTTGTACAACAACTGCCTGCAGGGTTGTACGTATAGACATAGGTATTTGGGGAACATCTCGACGAATGTACATGAGACTTCCGCCATGGCTCCCTGCTTGTTGATTATATGGTGTTCTATAGCTAACATACTCTCGAGGACTAGGAGTGTTAGAATCAAGCATACTTTCCTGTAGACATACAATTATGGGGGAATGCTCATGAATAAGGAGCTTAAGTTCTTCATATTTCGCCCTCAAACCCTGACAGTTCCATTGCAAAATGGAGGAGAAAACTATGGATTATTTCTGGAAGACATCTTGGATGAGGTCTTCCCATTAGCAGTTTTTAATTTAACATTATTACCACTAGGTTTCTTCAGAGGTGGTCTTGTTATGTTGGGTTTTACATTTGTGTTTTTCTTTGTATTCTTTTTATCTATTTGTTGAGGTGGATGGTGGACCTCAACTTGAATTTCTGATTTATTCAGTTCATCTTCTGGTTCATTAGAAACATCAACAGACAAAACATCAAATTTATTTGATGTCATAACCTTAACGTTTCTAATGGAGGGTGGAGAGAGAGATGGAGGTCTCTCTCTTTTACGATTAATAGATGGTGGGATTCGAGGTTTTTGCACCTTTCCCACAACAGGTGCATCAGGTAAGTTAGTCTTAAGTGGAACCTCCATCAGATCAGGCAAGGACATGGCCTGAGAGAGGTTAGTATTAGTTTTTGTAATGGCGGCTGAAGGCTGTACAGCAATGGGCAATGACCTAGTGTTAATACACCGTGGTAAAGCCTCAGGAGGTAATATGGTTACCTCGTTATTTGACATTTTGTCAGATAGTATACTTTTTTTTTAGCTATTGGCAGCGCTAGGTTGGTTTGATTTTAATGCCTTAGCATATGTATTTGATTTATTTAATAGTCTTTTGGCATGGGTCACACTTATATGTTCTAAGTTTGATTTGTTGAGGGCAGCTTCCTCCAACTTATATAGCTCGCAGCTCTTGTCTGTGGATTTGTGATTTGAGCTGCAATTTAAACACCTGGCTCCAAGTGCACACTCTCCATGGTAAGATTTGGAGCAAATACCACACATCTTCTCATTTTTGCAAACTTTGGACGGGTGCCCAAATTTAAAACAATTAAAGCATTGCAATGGCTTCTGCTTGAAGGGTCTTACTTTAATCCTTTCGTTCTCAATAACAATATGAAAAGGTACATCAGCATCCTGGAACGTAAGGATTATCATTGATGTACCTGGGACTTTATGAACTTTCCATACATTTAATGGACACATGTTCAGTATCTCCTCCTCTGTAAAATCATATAGATCTCTGTTAAAAACTACGCCCCTTCCATAGCTAAAATTTAGGTGGGGTTTGACATCTAACTTAATGTCATCATTACTTATTTTCATATTGGACAATATTACCGACTGTGTACTGGATTTGGCATGGATAAGGAAACTATTTTTTCCGAAACGAGATATATCGCCTGGTGCAATAGTTCCTACTTTTTTCTGAATCAATTTGCATATTTTTAAATAATTCCCTGTAACCCCCTTTGATTCAGCTATAAGCCACATCGGTGGTTTTGGATTTCTCTGGGAGGGCATAACCAAATCTGCGTCTTTTTCCAACCAATCGGCAGGCCTATACACATCCAAATGTGTATCGCAGAGAGCAGCCGCGACATTCAAGTTATTAATTTTAATATTATTCAAGTTACTTATTGCACTAAATGCTTCGTCATAACTACTATAAGATATCCATGAATCCCAAGTTTCAGCTTCAAGTTTCATCCTTATTTCTTTTATGCATCCATAGCATTCAAATGCTTTACATAGATCATCATAATTTGTTTCTATTGAAATTTGTGTAACATGGAGGATTCGAAGTTTCCTCGTGTTACCCAAATTACTTGATTTAGAAATATCAGTAGAATGGTCCTTTCCCGTTCCGAGGTCATCAACAGAGCTTTCCCTTATCACATTAGCAGAGGTCGTCAACAGTGCCGGGGGAGAGTCAGCGTATCCAGGGGATGGGGGTTCGTTCCTTATAGAATCCATTAGACGAAAGAGAGAGAAAAGGGTAAGTTTGATGTACCTGCTCGAGAATGTTAGGCCATCACACGTCGGAAAGGAAATTTGCACTCTCCACTATCGGCACAATGAGAGTATACTTCCCAGATGGTCCACTCCATACCCTACCCAAAGGATAGCATCAAAACAGATATAGAGGCACAGGTGTAAGCTGAACCCGCCTGTTAGGACTGAGACCAAGAAATTATGGAATCATCCTCCCCATATCTATAATGACGGGCTTCCGGCCAAAAGCCGAGAGTCCTACCCCAAGCATTGGATCCCCCTGGATTCCGAAGACCCAACACTTGAGAATAGCACCGCCAAAAAGGTCCAAACCATCTTTGGGATGGCTGAAATCATTCAATACTCTCACATATAGCTTTGAATGCAAACACCTCCCAACCGTGATACCTCCTCCCACTCATCAAAGCAGGCAGCAATAAAGGATGTATGAACATCCCCGCCAGGGCTACAATGGATGTAAAAACATCCAAGCCATAGGAGAAAAAAAAAATTAATAAACATATATGTACATAATATATACACACATATAGAGGGAAATTTTTCTCATAGAGTTTGGAAAGCAAGACTAAAGAAAGTTTATGAAATTAGGATAAGGTCGAAGTAATATTGAGAAAAAGTAAAAGGTGAAAGAGAGAAATTTAGATTCGAACTGGGGGAGCAATTTCCCCAAGTTCGAGAGCCCTCTTGCCCGTCACCAAGTTTCAGTACGGGAATGAAATGCCGTGCTGAAGCTCAATGACTTCATCAAGGCATTCTCTCATTAAGAGGGAGACCCCTGCGGATGACCTGCGCAGGTGTCGAGACATCCTATTCGCAACTTGCTGTGAAAATCCTCTCTCAGCGAGGAGGTGCTGGATAGTCTCCAGGCGTGAAGTCGAAGCGAAGCTACGGCTTTGTGGAAGATGTTGGCGTATGGTTGTTTGAGTAGCTCGGGACATGGAGGGAGTTCTCTCGGGAGCTCCGTAAGGAGTTGCAGAAGGTCCGGAAACCACTCTGCGTGATGCCATAGCGGAGCTATCAGGGTCATCGATAGATTTACCGATATTCTGATCTTGTTGAGCACCCTCCTTATCCGACAGAACGGGGGAAAGGCATATACATCGATGTTGTCCCACCGTTGTTGGAAGGCATCTTGCCAGAGAGCCTTGGGGTCCGGGATTGGGGAGCAGTACAGCGGGAGCTTGAAGTTCAGCGCTGTAGCGAACAGATCCACAGTCGGGGAACCCCACAAAGTCAGGACTTTGTTGGCTACTTGACGATCCAAAGACCATTCGGTAATCACTATCTGCGTCGCTCTGCTCAGACTGTCGGCGAGCACATTCCTCTTGCCTGGAATGAAGCGAGCCGATAGTGTGACAGAGTGGACTTCGGACCATCTCAGTATCTCTACTGCAAGATGGGATAGCTGTTCTGAAAAGGTACCTCCCTACTTGTTGATATAAGCCACCACTGTGGTGTTGTCGCTCATCACCACCAGAGTGGCCCGCCAGGACCTGATGGAACTTCCGAAGTGCTAGGAATACGGCCTTCATTTCTAGCAGGTTTATTATTATTATTATTATTACTTACTAAGCTACAACCCTAGTTGGAAAAGCAGTATGCTATAAGCCCAGGGGCTCCAACAGGGAAAATAGCTCAGTGCGGAAAGGAAAAAAGGAAAATAAAATATTCTAAGAAGAGTAACAACAATAAATATCTCCTATATAAACTATAAAAACTTTAACAAAACAAGAGGAAGAGAAATAAGATAGGAGAGTGTGCTCGAGTGTACCCTCAAGCAAGAGAACTCTAACCCAAGACAGTGAAAGGCCATGGTACAGAGGCTATGGCACTACCCAAGACTAGAGAACAGTGGTTTGATTTTGGAGTGTCCTTCTCCTAGAAGAGCTGCTTACCATAGCTAAAGAGTCTCTTCTACCCTTACCAAGAGGAAAGTGGCACTGAACAATTACAGTGCAGTAACCCCTTGGGTGATGAAGAATTGTTTGGTAATCTGTGTTGTCAGGTGTATGAGGATAGAGGAGAATATGTAAAGAATATGCCAGACTATTCAGTGTGTATGTAGGCAAAGGGAAAATGAACCGTAACCAGAGAGGAGGATCCAATGTAGTACTGTCTGGCCAGTCAAAAGACCCCATAACTCTCTAGCGGTAGTATCTCAACGGGTGGCTGGTGCCCTGGCCAACCTACTACCTATAAGGTACTTTTCTGATTCTAACCACAGGCCTGAGGTACTCTGCTTCAGAACGTGGGACCCCCACCCTTTCTTTGATGCGTCCGAAAACAACATCAAATCCAGGGGAAGGACGAGAAGATCCACTCCCTTTCGTAGGTTCTCGTCTGCCACCCACCACTGAAGGTCCGTCTGTTCCGTAGGACCCATAGGGATCAGAGTGTCCGGGGAATCGTGTCCTTGATTCCACCGAGACTTGAGTCGCCACTAGAGAGATCTCATTCTGAGGCAACCATTGGGAACCAGATGCGCCAGGAAAGAGAGATGGCCGAGGAGACGTAACCACGCTTGGGCTGGAAGTTCTTCTCGTTTGAGGAAAGGCCTTGCGACCTTCCTCAGCCTTGCTATCCTGTCGTCTGATGGGAAGGCTTTGTGAAGATTAGTGTCTATGACTGTGCCTAGGTATACCAGTTTCTGAGAGGGCTGCAGAGAGGACTTCTCGAGATTTACCATGATCCCTAGATCCTGGCAAAGTTCGAGAAGCTTGTCTCGGTGGCGAAGAAGGGTTGCCTCCGAGTCCGCTAGGATAAGCCAGTCGTCCAGGTAACGGAGGAGACGGATACCGATCCTGTGAGCCCGAGATGATATCAGGGTGAACACTGGTGAACACTTGAGGAGCTGTGGAGAGACCGAAGCACAGCACCTTGAACTGGTAGATCTTGTTGTCTAGGCAAAACCTTAGGTACAGTACTTCCTTGAAGACGGGTGGACTGGGATCTGGAAGTACGCGTCCTTCAGATCCAGTGTACACATGAAGTCTTGTGGTCTCACTGCAAGTCTGACCGTGTCTGCCGTCTCCATGCTGAACGGTGTCTGTTTGACAAACCCGTTCAGGGTAGAGAAGTCGATGACTGGTCTCCAGCCTCCAGACGCCTTCTTTACAAGAGTCGACTGTAGAAGCCTGGGGACCCGTCTGCCACCTCTTGGAGAGCGTCCTTCTTCAACATGGTCTCGACTTCTGCCCGGAGGGCTTGCCCCCTTACCTATCCCATGGTAAGGGAGCTCAATGACACTGGCTTCGCTGTAAGGGGAGGTAGAGATGTTGTGAACGGGACGCGATATCCCTGACCGATCACGGAAATCGTCCAGGTATCTGCCCAGAGTTGCTGCTACCTTGTCGCGCAACTTTGTAGGCATCCCCCCACTGGTGGACATGCAGGGGGACTGCCAATCCTAGCGTTTACGGCCTCAGCCCCTCCCTCTAGGACTTTTACCTCCCCTGGAGGACTTTCTGCCCTTCCTGTCCTTGACAGGAAAGGGCTTAGACACCTTTGGCTTTGCTGCTGTCGTCTTCTTCGCATTCTTAGCTTTACGGGGCTGTTGGGTTGCTGGAGGTTTGT
The DNA here is from genome assembly GCF_036898095.1 of Palaemon carinicauda. Classification (NCBI taxonomy): domain Eukaryota; kingdom Metazoa; phylum Arthropoda; class Malacostraca; order Decapoda; family Palaemonidae; genus Palaemon; species Palaemon carinicauda. Next base: position 166,026,582 of record NC_090732.1, on the reverse strand, counting down.
AGGGCCTTGATGTCAGGGGCCTATGGAGGAGGGAATCCTGGTTGGACTTCCTCCACCTCTCAGCGGCTAGCTCCACGTCCTTAGGCTCGAACAAACTCTTACCGAGTACGAAAGAATGTCTGAGCCTGCTAACGTCGGAACTGGGGACCTTCTGGTGAAATCTCTCAGCCACTGCATCCCGTCGTTTCAGGATCGTATTGGCCCACAAGCTCGAGACTTGGTGGGCTAGAAACTCGATGGTCCGCGTGCCTGAGAGTAAGAATGTCTTCAGTGCCTTCCTGGTGCTTTCCATGGACAGATCCTCAGACCGCACCAGGATTCCCAGAGACCCCAGCCAGATGTCAAGCCACGAGGTTGCCTGCATGGCACACTTCGCCACCTTCTCCTGGCTTAGGATCTCAGTAGCAGAATACAAAACATGCTGGTTGGAGAGTCTCTCTAGAGGGACTCCCCCAGTGAGTTCTTCCACAGAATGGTGAACAGGAAGACCCAAACAAGTCTCCTCTAAGATCTCGAAATACCTCCTCTGGTGGACTCGAGGAGGAGGGAGGAGCTTGTTACCGGCGCTGGATCTGTTGGAGGAGGCAAACTCAGAGAGCTGGCCTTCGACTTTGTCTCTGGCACTCTTCATCCCTTGTGACCAGGGCAAAACTGCACTGGCCCTAGAGGGTTTCTGGATGCCATAGACTCGGTCCAAGACCGTGTCCTTACCCTCCCGAGGAAGAATCTCTGGGTCCGGGAACCCGTTGAGATTTCTCACGAGGGTCAGAACTTACCAGAACGCATGTTCTGACTCTTGAAGTTCTCCTCCCGAAGGGCTAGCAGCAAAGTCTCCGTCCCCAGTGGCTCTTCCTGGGGGGACTCGTGGACATTCTCCGAAGGTCTAGCTGGCTCCTGTCTGATCCTTGCCAAAGACTTAGGTAAAGTCTTGGAGTCCTTCGGCTCCCTCCTGGGAGGGATACAGGACTCTAATAACGATGGATGCAGGCTCTTCTCTACCCCTGTGCGAGAAGACTTCTCAGGGAGAGGCGGAGTTCCCCCATTGGTGCGATGGGGGAACGGACCGGCTCGTTCGACTCCCCTGAGGATGGGAAATCCTTGTCCGCAGGGGAGGGAGATAAAGTCTGGGGGGGAGAGGGAGCCTTGCCCAAGGATTTCCGAGGAGACAGCTTAGCCCTCAGAGAAGTCACCACAGAGGGGACTCCTCTCTTCCTCTTCATGGGAGAAGAAGTCGCCACTGTTTTGTGACCCAGTTCAGAGAACACAGGCTTAAAAGCCTGCATGAGAGCTCTGACTATGGTCCCAAACCAGGGCTGCTGGCTGACAGTCGCGCTGTCAGACACTCCCTCTGGAGGGAAGGGGATCGTTCGATCCCTAGGAGGAGTCGACAAACGAGGGTTCGCCTGAAACGAAGCTGAAGAAAAAGAATCCTGAGACCTGTCCGGAAACCTCCCCTCCTCCGGCGAGCGCACTGTTCTGCGCTTGTGAGGAGGGGAACGAGACGATGACCTGTCCGCCTGAAGCCCCGTGAAATCGCGTGCGGGATCGCGCTGGCGATCGCGGCGCAAATCGCGCTGGCGATCGCGGCGCAAATCGCGCTGGTGGTCGCGCGATGAGCCCTGCCCTGGATCGCGCGCGGGAGGATCGTGCGCGGTAGGAATTTCGCGCAGGCGCGCGAGGGTGATGGCGAGGGAGCGTGAGCGCGGGCGCGCATAGGTGATGGCAAGGGCGTGCGGCGCGCAGGAGCTGGAACGTGGGGCGGGGTTGAAGGCTGGATGAGTGCTGGCGCGTGAGCAATCCTTTGATCGCGCGTGCGTGGGCGCGCAGGAACCCGCTGAAGAGCCCGTGCAGACGAGACTGTTGGGCACACGTGCGCAAGAGAAATGTCTCTAGCGAGTGGGCGTGGAGCAAGCGTATCTGGAGGCACAGGGCGAGGGCGCGATTGCGCAGCGTCGTGATAGCGCAAAAGTGAATTGTGCAGGAACTGTCCCCTGAGGAGATCGTGGGCGCGCTGGGCACGCAGGAGATCGCGGGCACGCATGGCGCGCATCAGGATGCGGGTGCACAGGAGTGCGCTGCTGCGATGGGCGCGCAGGGCGCGCAACAGGATTCGGGCGCACAGGTGTGCGCTGCTAAACAGGAGTGCGCAGTTTGGATGGAGAGTGCAGGGGTACCTGTGAGCACCCGTGCGCTAACTTAGATACCTCCTGGACTGCGCGCTGGAACGTAGGGGTGCGCTGGCGCGCCGGTGAGCGCTGGCGCGCGCCGGTGAATGCTCGCGCACCGGTGAGCGCTGTATCAGGAACGACTGCGACTGCGAGCTTAACTCCAGAAGTGCGCTGAGGCACTGGAGAGCGCTGACGAGTAGGAGAGCGCTTGAGCGCTGTATCAGGAACGACTGCGACTGCGAGCTTAACTCCAGAAGTGCGCTGAGGCACTGGAGAGCGCTGACGAGTAGGAGAGCGCTTGAGCGCTGTAGCAGGAACAGATGACCGCGTGTGAGCAGGCGAGCGCTGGCGCGCTATAGCAGGAACTGCAGGTGGGCGCTGGGGCGCAGGAGATCGTGGGCGCGCAGGGGAACGCTGGCGCGTAGGAACAGGAACAGGTGCGCGCTGGGGCGCTAAGTCAGGAACAGCAACAGCGTGATGGCGCAGGGGGCACCTGGCGCTTAAGGGATTGAGGCGCAGTTTTGCGTTCAAGTCCCTTGTGCCCCGAAGGGACCTGTGCCTGTGCAATGACAGGGTTAGAAGGCGCATATAGTGCATCAGCAGCCTTGAAGGGTGATGGCAGGTCAGCAGGTCTGGAGGGTGACAGGTCAGGGGGCCCCGAAGGACGACCTTCCACCGAAGGAGATCGCGAACAATCTCCGGAGAGGTCTAAGGTGGTAGCTGGCAGGATCGGTGAACGGCAAGTCTCCTCTGCAGAGGACTGCGGGGATGACGACCCGAAGAGGCGCCTCCTAACTCCCTTGTGAGGAGAAGGAAGTCCTCTACTGTACTGCGAAGGGGAGGACGAGCCTTCCGCCTTATACGCCCTCTAGGGGCTTTGGGATCAGCAAGCTGACCATCATAAGGCCTCCGCAGAGGAGTCTCTTTAAGTGAACTCCCCCGAGGGGGAGAATCACCAGCAGGAGAGACCGTAGGACTAAGTTCCACCCTCGAAGAATGTTCAGAGGGGGAATCAGAGCCTTCAGCTACCTCAGCAACAACAGGAGCAGGAGTTTGATCAGACACACCGGAGGCTTCCGTTATAACAACGCCGACGATAGACAGAGGATCTACGTCTGCTATCGTCCGCGATTGCTTAACAGCTGCTCCCAGTTTGATCATGTCAAACAGGGCTTCCTTGGAGGGCGAACCATGAAGCCCCAAGGAAGCCCAAAGCTGTAACAAATCATTGTTATTTACAGAGAAATCAATATCCTCCTCCGGGGGAGGAGGGGCAGCTGCCTCGCTATGGGAGGCAACTACCTCTCCCGGACCCTGAGATCGGTCAACAGAACTATGGCCTACGCTACCCCTTGACGGCCTCTCGAAAGAGACCGACTGAGTGGGAGCTTCGGAGGAGGTTTGGGCTACGAAAGAAGAGGCCTTGGGATTTTCTCTCTTCAAAGAAGCCTTTGAAGGAGAAATATGACAAATTCGAAGATAATTTGTATTTTTCCTAACCATACAAACCTTAGCTATTTACAAAGGGTTATTACTTTTAGCGTAGCTGAAATGGCGAGCCATTAGAATTTAACGAGGGTGTATTACCCCCGCGCTAGTTAGCGGGGGGGTAGGGGAGTGGTAGCTAGCTACCCCTCCTCCCCCTCACACACAGGTGAATACTCACTTTCACTTAGAGGTAGGACTTGTCTTGGGGGACAGGGCTGGCGGGCAAATATGTGTAAATAGCTAAGGTTTGTATGGTTAGGAAAAATACAAATTATCTTCGAATTTGTCATTTGTTCCGTAACCGAAATACAAACCACGCTATTTACAAAGGGTGACTTATCCCTTAGGAAGGGTGGAAAGTCCCCAGCCATACTGGCTTTGGCTTTACCCGGGGACTCAGAATCCGAGTGAGTCGCACTCGAGAAAAGGAGTCCCTGCACCTCACAAGTTCCTTGCACCGCAAGGAACCATGTGGCCTACGTAAGCTTGTGTGTGAAGGAAGAAGTGTGACCCGTCTTAGGCAGTTGACCTGGAGTTCCAGAAGGAACTCTGGGTTAAGACGTTCCCAATACCACCTCGTCAGGGTATGGGGGACGCGACAGTATTGACTCAATACTCGGAACACAAGGAAGCATGGTTTACCTGCAGAGGTTCGAGGTCAGCTATGCAGAGACCAGGATGCTGCTTCCCCGTAGAGGGGATGATGAAGAAAGAAGTAAGGGCCAGACATACTTCTTTCGTTCATGCAGACTAAAACCTGATAACAATGCCCTCAACCTTCTGCTACCTGTCCAAAAAGGAGCCTGAGGTTAGACCAGCTGTTGTGTAGCCACCACAGAGCGATAGAAAACGTATCGAGACTCCTGTGGGTCACGCCCTGCAGGAAGCGGGCTGCGAAGGTCATCAGACGCTTCCAGACTCCAGCTTGTAGCACCTGCGTCACAGAGTAGTATTACTCGAAGGCGAGGGACGTTGCGATGTATCCAACATCGTGCTGTAGGGCGACGTGACGGGGGAGGGTCTGAAGACAGGTCGAGATGAATGTCCTTGAGTCCGGGCTGAAGAGGTATACTGGTGACTCTCCCCCCATGTCCTCCTTGTGTTCCCAAATCGGCTGCAACTGAGGCCAAACTGCAGCTGTTCCCAGCGCTAACCTCTCGATTCCTGTACTGGCAAGAAAGAGAAGGTCTTGGGACATCAGACACAGAATGGAGACTCAAAATCTTGAATGAATCGGACCGAAGGGTCGGGACCCACAGATTCTGAGTCTAGCCAACAACTCAGGAGCGAGCCTGAATGTTGCCTTCCCCTCTTCCTTAGAAAGGGGGGGAGTAGTAAGAGACCAAGAAGATTGCTTACACACTGGCCGTGGCCAGAGTGAGCAGAAGACCCAGGGCGGAATACAATCCGAGGCCTGTCGTAAAAGGGTCTTGAGAAGATCTCTTAAAGGACTAAAAGTCCGAGCCATGCTCCAAGTTGGAGGTCTTCCTCCGACTAGGGCAGGGACGATCGTAGCTTCGCATGAGCGAGGATAGATCCAGCGGGCAGGAAAAAGTTATTCCTTTAAGCCTGAAGGTCAGGGAAAGGCTGAGCGACAGGCTTCATTGCCAAGAGCGGAAAGGAGTTTCCTCCCGCCGAAAGGCAATAAGACCGTTATTGCTGGAGAAGAGGCCTCACGGGAAGAAGTATATCTCCCACGGCACCAACCACCTTAGACTCTTCACTTTGCCTGGGAGACCCCTGTGGATGACTATCGCAGATGACGCGACCTCCGTACCGCGACTGTAGCGGGTTGTCTCTTCTAGAGGAGGAAGCGTAGTGTCTCCAGGCATGAAGCCGAAGCGACGCCCCGGTTCGGGAGAGATGTCGCAGTGTGGTTGCTTGAGTAGTCTGCGCCGTGGGAGAAGCTCTCCCGGGAGTTCCGTCAGGGGAAGCAGAGGGTCCAGAAACCGTTCTGCACATAGTCCCAGTGGAGCTCTCCCATTGAAAGGTTGACAGACAACCTGGTTTTGTTGAGACCCATTGTCCGCAGACAAAAAGGAGGGAAGACGCAGGCGTCGAAGTTGTCCCACCATCACCGGAATGCATCTTGCCAGAGTCTCGGGGTCTGAGACTGGGGGGAAAACTAGCGGAAGCTTGAGGTTCCAAGCTGTCGCGATCAGGTCCCCCAGACCAGCACTTGCTGGTTACCCAAGGTCAAAGACCCCTAGGTACACTCTCTCTATGAGGCTCTGCTCGGATAGTCTGAGAGAAACATTCCCCTGCCTGGAATGAGAGAGCCGATGGTGGAATTGAGAGAATCTCAATCATCCCGATATCTCTACTGCAAGATGTGAAGGTGTGAAAATGCGTCCCCTGCTGGTTAGCATGAAGTCGACACGCAACGGGGCGACTTGGCAGGAGCGGTAGGATCTGAAGAGGGGCCAGACTAAGGCCCTTAAGCCTGCCTGAATGATGGAGAGGTATCCTTCAGGTCTTGACCATAGGCCTGGACCGGAACATGCCCCCCCCCCTTTCCTTTGACGAGTCCGAGAACCGCATCAAGAATGTGGGGAAAGGACGAGAATATCCACTACCATCAAGAGGCTCCATAGGTCAACACCCATTGTAGGTTTAATAGTTCCGCTGGTCCCATAGGGCCAGGGAGTCCGGTTAAACATTGCCTGAAGCCACCGGAACTTGGATCGCCCCACATGGAACTTATCCTGAGGCGACCGTTCGGACTATAAACGGGTCAATGAGGAAAGAAGAACTAGGAAACGTTCCAAGGTAGGGCTGAAAACTCTGCTTGACTGAGAACAGGTACTGCGACTCTCCTCAGTCTTGCCACGGTGAACCGAAAGGAAGGCTCGGAGGATGTGGTAACAGAATCTGGCGTCCCCAGGTGGTCACCCATCCAAGTACCGACGTTGCTTAACCTCGCTGGACGGACGAGAAGCGGGGTTTCCAACGTGGTAAGGCGGTTGACTCAATATCATGGCCAGATACTCCAGATGTTGAGGCAGAGGAAGAGAAGGCTCCAAGCAAAATACCATGAGCCCACACTCATGGTCAGCATTCGGAAGCTTTTCCCGGCGCTGAAGAAGGTCGAAACCCGAGCCTACCGGAGTTGACCAGCCCTCCAAACAGCAGAGGAGGCGGAAGTCTGCACCTGAGCGGCCAAGAGGAAGGCAGGGAGAGTTCTCTGGGGAAACAAACCTGCTATGCCACGGCGGGATAGCCACACTGCATCATAAGCAGGAATACTTGCAGTTTAGGCTGAATTCGACGAGCACCCTGGAAGATGGATGGAATGGAAACTGAAAGTACCCGTCCTTCCGATCCAGGGTTAAAGGAGTCCTGTCGCCTCGTTACCAGTCTGATCGATTCTGCTGGTCTACGCTGGCCGAAGTTTGTACGACAAACTTGATCAGGGCTGAGAGGTCGACTATGGACATCCCCTCTCAGATCCTTCCTTACAAGAAAGGATCGACTGAGGGGGGCCGGGGGTGAAGCCGTCGATGATCCTAAGGAAGACCTTCGCCTAAGGTATGGATCATTCTGCCCAACCGGGCAACTCTGCTGATGCTATGGCATAGAGGTTCAGAGACACTGAATTCGCTGACAGAGACGGCAGGCGCGATATCCTTGGCTACTCACAGAGATTGTGCGGGAATGGGCATCGGGAAGCTGTCATTCGGATGAGTAACCTTAAGCATCCTCCCAGCGAAAAAACCTGCAATCCTAGAGTTCGTGAACTCCTTTTAGGACTATGCCCCCCCGGGGGAGTCTCCCGTGCCATCTGTTCCTGACAGGAGGAAACTGCAATTGGACACCTTGTCCCAGTTGTCGTAGCCGATAACTTAGGCCGACGTGGTTGAAAGAAAAGGGAGCTGGAGCCCTGCAGAGTCTGGAAGAAAGCGCCTTGGAGGAGTGAAACCGGAAGTCGATTTACTCCGCACAGCAGACGTCTAAGTCTCTGTCCTTGGGCAAAGACAAAACTCTTCTCAAGGATGGAAGGGTGTCTGAGGTTGTTGACCTCCACAGATGAGACACCCGAATGAAGCCTTCAGTCAGCGCGTCCAGATGGTACAACATCGAGCTTGTCCGCAAGTAGATACTTAACGACGAAAGGCCAAGGTGCCTGAGCTCGAGAGGAGGAAAGTACCCTTGATCTTCCTGTAGCTTCCTTGAACCAAACCTCGGGCCGTAACCGAGGAGGGAAAGAACCTGGTAAGCTCCCAGAGGAAGAGGTAAGCAGTCACCCCTTGTCCGATGGAGAAATCTTCAACGGAAAGCCCCCCCGCCAAAAATCCTTCCAGGGCGGGAGAAGGAGAGAGTACTCGTGCAGGAGAGGGGACCCTCGAGACCGACCTCTTGGGAACCAACTTCGCCCTGGGGGAAGTCACCACGAAGTCCACTCCTCTCTTTCTCTTCAGCGTAGGAGAGACAGCCGCTGGTTTGTTACCCTGGCCGGTGAGTGCTGGTTTCATAAACCTCATTAACGCCCGTGCCAGCGGATCAAACCATGTCTGCTGCTCCAAGGACACAGAGTCCGAAATCCTCGCTAAGGTGAAAGGGATCGGGCGATCCTTTGGAGAGGACACGACGGTTCCTGCCTGAAAAGGTGGGAAGAATGCTGTACTGACCTGTCTTCGTCCTGCACTACCAACCTGTGCTTGGATGGAGGTGATCCCGAGTGCCGCCTAGGAGCACGCGTCCCTGCTGCTACCACCGGCTGTGGAATTCGCCGCGAACTATGGTCGCGCGAGGGCGAACAGTCGTGCAAAGGCGAATGGTCGCGCGGGCGCACAGGCGAGTGGTCGCGCGGGCGAGCGGTCGCGAGGGCGCGCAGGCGAGCGATCGCGCGGGCGAGCGATCGCGCGGGCGCGCGATCGCGCGGGCGCGCAGGCGAGCGATCGCGCGGGCGCGCAGGCGAATGGGCGTGACGGCGAGGGATCGTGCTGCCGCGTAGGTGAAGAAGATCGCTGGCGGTAAGCGATGGCGAGCAGCATGTGTAGGTGAATGATCGCGTGATAGGTGCGATGGTGATCAGCATCCGCAAGAGGGCGAGCGTTCAGGGTTGTGCGATGAGGAGCAGCATGCGTAAGCGGGCAATCGTGCAGGGTTGTGCGATGGCGAGCAGCATGCGCAGGTGAATGATCGCGTGAAAGGGTGCGATGGTGATCAGCATCCGCAAGAGGGCGATCGTTCAGGGTGGTGCGATGAGGAGCAGCATGCGTAAGCGGGCAATCGTTCAGGGTTGTGCGATGGCGAGCAGCATGCGCAGGTGAATAATCGCGTGAAAGGGTGCGATGGTGATCAGCATCCGCAAGAGGGCGATCGTTCAGGGTTGTGCGATAACGATCAGCATCCGCAGTTGAGGGTCGCGCGATGGCGATCAGCATCCGCAGTTGAGGGTCGCGCGATGGCGATCAGCATCCGCAGTTGAGGGTCGCGCGATGGCGATCAGCATCCGCAGTTGAGGGTCGCGCGATGGCGATCAGCATCCGCAGTTGAGGGTCGCGCGATGGCGATCAGCATCTGCAGTTGAGGGTCGCGCGATGGCGATCAGCATCCGCAGTTGAGGGTCGCGCGATGGCGATCAGCATCTGCAGTTGAGGGTCGCGCGATGGCGATCAGCATCCGCAGTTGAGCTAGTAGCTGGCGAACCATGTTCCTTCAGAAGTGTTGGAGAACGTTGGCGTGCCAGCTGTAACACACGTGGGCGATCCGGAGATCGCTGGCGAGCTGATGATCGCTGGCGAGCTGACGATCGCTGGCGAGCTGATGATCGCTGACGAGCTGATGATCGCTGACGAGCTGATGATCGCTGACGAGCAGAAGGCTACGCGTGGAAGCCTGTGCAAAGAAGAAGAGTCCTTGACCCCGACCTGAACCGAAGTTCTAGATCGCGAGGGCGAACGTGGGCGCACAGGGCACGTAACAGGAACCGCCGGGAAGATCATCTTGAAAGCGCTGACGAACAGGAGAGCGCTGACGAACAGAAGGGCGCGCAGGGAAACCCTGACACGCAAGGGAAGAACCCCCGTGGGGGCAACCCTTAGCCCCGAAGGGATCGTTGTCCGCCGGGAGACTGATGTCCGTCGGAAGACCGCTGTCCGTCGGGAAGACCGTTGTCCGTCGGGAAGACCGTTGTCCGTCGGGAAGACCGTTGCCTGTCGGAAGACGAGATTAGACTGCTGTCCATCTGCACCAAGACGGAAGATCGAGAAAAAGAAGTTGTAGGCTGCAAACGGAGATTCAAAAAGGCGCCTCAAGCACCCTTATAGGGAGATGAGAGGCCCTTACGACGAGGCGGACGGAGGGCCTTACGGCGAGGGAGGCCAACAGCAACAGAAGAAACCTCCGAAGAGGAGTCTCTATGAGTGTACTCTCTCGCGAACGAAAGAGAAACACTTCGTGGAAGAGACTGGTCAGCTAGTGACCTAAAAGGGGCAATCCTCCGAAGAGGAGCTCCTGCAGTTGCCCAGCCCCTTGAGCGAAACTGCAGGTGCGACCGCTCAGCACCAAGAGCATAGTCGCACGAAAAAAAGGCAAGAGAAGAACCCCCCAAAAGAGGAAAAGCTCAAGCCTGGACAGGAAAAAACTTCCCTCGGAAGGAAAGTTATCCCCTGACTGTTCTAAAATGAACTGGAGAGCTGTCCGTCGACACGGGAGTACTACCAGTAGAAGGAGACACGCCCCTGACGACAATACAAGGGGGGAGGCAGCAACAGCCGAATCCCCAGGACTCAACCAGACAGCTCACACCGTTGCTATATTACAGAAACGAACTAGATCGGTAACTGTAAAAAAAAAAAAAAAAAACAAATAATATTAGTACACATTCATTCCCCCGGGAAGGCTCCGAAGAGGAATCCCGAGGAAAAGGAACAAGAATTACACAACAGGCACGTGCCCTCACAACCACTTACACTCGCGGAAGGAGAGCTGTAACCAAAACAGAATTATAACAATTATAATTATGTAACTATGTAATTATGTAATTTAAAAATGAATGAACACTAAAGAAAAAAAAACGAAAACCCCGAAAGGAATCGTTCTACAAGCTGAAAAATTAACAACTACAATTAGATTCATAAACTAATTGAAACAAAATGTACGGCGTAGCAACCCCACCCACACGGGAAGGAAGCTACAAGGGCGTAGTAAAACATAGTAAAAGGGTGAACGACCTCAAGAGAGAGAGAGAGAGAAAGACCGAAGTCAAACTCGATCGCAACCCATAAAATTAGGCCGTGGTGGCCTAACTGCCGAGGCCTCCACGTAGATATCGTACACTACACACACACATCTGAAAAGGAAACTTACTTATTTCTATACTCAAATATATATACAAACATGAAAACATGTTTACATATATATTGAGTAAAAGAAAAGTAAGCGATTAAGTAAAGACAAAACAGACAATGGCTGCCAAGCGAGGACCAAGACAGAGACGTCTGTCACAGTCCGAGCCAAAAGTGAAAGTGAGTATTCACCTGTGTGTGAGGGGGAGGAGGGGTAGCTAGCTACCACTCCCCTACCCCCCCGCTAACTAGCGCGGGGGTAATACACCCTCGTTAAATTCTAATGGCTCGCCATTTCAGCTACGCTAAAAGTAATAACCCTTTGTAAATAGCGTGGTTTGTATTTCGGTTACGGAACAAATCCCTTTTGGACCTCTTCTTCTGGCACCGGGCAAACCTCTCCCACTGGGAGGTAGACCACTCCCTACACTCACCGCATACATTACCACTATCACACCATTGGCCCCTACAATGAGGACACAAGGTGTGAGGATCTGTGTCGACCGCCGACATAAAAGTCCCACAAGGGCGGTCAGGTAATCCAGGACACATACGCATTATTATTAATAGAGGCCAACTTCACACACTCTGTAGAAGGCAAAAAACAGATTAATGGCAGTCAAGTGAGGGTGAGAGCAGACACGTCTGTTCATCACCCGAGCCAAAAGCAAAGTGAAATATTCACAGGTGTGTGTAAGGGGGGGAAGGGGTAAGCAAGCTACCCCTCCCTACCCCCCGCTAACTCGCGGTGGGGTAGTAAACCCTCGTTAAAATTCTAATGGCTCGTCATTTCAGCTACGCCGAAGTAATAACCCATATTAAATAGCGTGGTTTGTACAGTATTTCAGTTACGGAACAAAATCTTATTACTGTACCCTCACACCTGCCAAGGGTCATGGGTCGGGTAGGTTGCTAAGGAGATTCACTCCCCACCCACACAAATATGATGGCTGTCCTAAGGACAGAACCAGTAACACAATCCATGACTGAAGAAAGCCTGTGACAACAGCAGGGATCTTGGCAGAAATGGAAATAGTAGCTCGTATTCTTCCCTCTGCTGACCGAGTCAAGGGAACAGCCACGGCCCCATACGCCGAAACACGAGGAGTTTCTCCTCCCACAAATCGTGGTCTTCTATTGTGCCCTTATCCCAAACACTACCAGAACCTGAAAAGCCTACCAACAGACCCGAAAGAAGGCTTAGCTCTATCTCTCTCTCACCTTCAAGGTATATGCCTGCCATTACACAAGACACTTGGCACAAAAAGATGATTGCAAACAATCAGATCTAGTCAGTTTAGCTATAAACCAGTTGCAAAGTCAACCCTTTCTCCAGCAAGTATGAATTTATTCTTTTCACCTCCATAATTCACAAGTACAAAGCCAGCATTCCCTTCCTGTAAGAAAAATAACAATAAAAGGTTTTGGTACATCCGTAGTCGTTGAGGCCTAAAACAAAAGTTAAAAGCTCACCCCTTGTCATTAACTATCTTGTTAACAAATTCAACGTCCATTCAAACTCCACTGAAGACATGTTCTGTATTATAAAGGACGAAAATCTTATAATCCCTTATGAACAAAGGAAAAATGTCTCCACTCTAATGGGCTGAATGGGAAACTTTTCTTGCACTTGAGTCTAGTTTAATTGTAAAACTGTGCAATACTAGTTATGGCATTGGAACTCGCATAATTAAGGAAATCTTTGAAAATACATTTTCGAATCCCATATACTACTAGCAGAAACCTCTATTAAAGAAGTTATAGATATTAATAAATGTGCGATGCCCTTCCCGGTTCCGGAGCACGTGCCAGTAAAGTTCCTGTCTCTCCTGCCCCTGAGAAGTGTGATGCAGTAATGTCCTCGGCAGCGTTCAGATCCTGGAGACGTTCGATGACGTGTTGGATCCACCTTAACAAGTTCCCGCCGCAGGATGTTGTCCTGTATATTAGGCTCAACTGTGTGCCGGCGTTGCAACGTGCGCTGGATGCTCGGTATTCAGATGCCGCCCTCGCCCCAGACACGGCTCTGGACGCAATCGGGAATATTGTGTTGCGGTCGTCAAATCAGGCAGTGCAGTGGTCTGAATTCTTTGCCCTCGCACAAGGGCGCTAGGGGTCAGTGAGCGACTATTTTTCGAGGTGTGCTCAGAAGGCCACCGACTGTGATTTTCAGTGTCCTAAATGCGGGGAGTACTTGGTAGAATACATGCTGTTGCGGAAAATAATGGTAGGCCTCAGTAACCCCTTATTAAAAAGGCACGTTTTTCAGGCATGTGATACATTTAAAAGTGTAGATGCCCTTCAGGCACTGTGCTGCACTTTCGAAGCTGCACGCCAAGACGTTGAAAGTGTCCCGCGCGTCGCTATCGGTGAGAGGGAGTCTGCTGGTGCCTCGAGTGATGACGTAGAGCCAGACGTCGCGGTGTTGAGCGGCAACTTCAATGCAAAGCGTTGCGGAAATTGTGGGGGGGCGCCATCCGTTTGGTCGAGCGTCGTGCCCAGCAAAAGGTATGACGTGCCACGGGTGCCAAAAGGTAGGGCACTTTCAGAAATGCTGCAGAAGTACGAAGAAAGCGCCGCTTGCCTCGAGTTTAGTGATTGTTGCAGACACACACTTCTCCCCCCACCCTACAATCAAGGCTTGTGTTTCCCATAGGAACGGGAATTCAGTATCTACACTCGTTGTAGCAGATGCAGGAGCACAGATCTGCATTGCCGGACCCATGATTCTTTCAAGCCTGCAAATAAATCCTCTGGAGTTGCAGCCGCGAACAGGTCTGAGGGACGTAGCTAATCTCTAAGTGAGATGTCTCGGATCAACGGCATGCTTCATTGATATAAGTGGGCGACGCACGAACCAGGAGGTTTACTTTGTGCCGACGGCCAAGAACTTCTATATATCACTGAATGCTTGTAAGGAGCTGCGAATAGTACCGCCTGGCTTCCCTCACCCCTACCATCTCGTTGCATCAGCTGATGTGCTTAACGAAGAAGTCGCATGGCCTAACTCCCTTAAGACAATGAAGCCAGCCACCTTACCCATCCCGCCTGTGGAGGAGAATATACCAAGACTTGAGGAATGGTTATTACGGCATTTCTCATCAACAACCTTTAACACAACCAGGGAACCTTTACCTGTAATGACGGGCAAGCAGCACCACATCCATTTGTTGCCTGATGCCGTGCCTTATGCCTGTCACACGCCCGCAACAATCCCTAAGCATTGGGAAGAGGAGGTCAAGGCCCAACTTGACGAGGATGTTCGGAAGGGTGTGATAGAACCAGTCCCAGTGGGGGATGCAACGGAATGGTGTGCGAGGATGGTCGTCGTAGCTAAGAAGACGGGCCAACCTCGCCGCACAGTAGACTTCCAGCGCCTCAACGCCCACTGTCTTCGTGAGACTCATCATACACCAGCACCCTTCGACATGATTTCAAGCATCCCCATTCCCACGTACAAGACTACGGCGGACGCCCACTGGGGTTTCCAGCAAGTGGAATTGGACGAGGACAGCCGCCCACTCACGACCTTCATCACCCCATGGGGACGATACTGTTATCGTAGAACACCCATGGGTCACTGTTCGGCGTTCAACGCCTACACAAAAAGGTTCGATGATGCCCTGCAAGACATCACCAGAAAGCATAATGCATTGATGACACTTTGTTATACGATCACAGCATCGAAGAGGCGTTCTGGCATGTAAATGAATTCCTGTCAACGTGTGCCTTGCATGTATCACACTCAAGCCCGAGAAGTTTAAATTCTGCAAGAGAGAGGTTACTTTCGTCGGTTATCACCTGGGATGGGAGTCATACAAGCCCGCAGACGAACGACTAGACACCATTCGTAACTTCCATATGCCAGAGAAGCCCTCCATCACGGATATTAGGTTGTGGTTCGGATTCGTGAATTAATTAGCTCCCTTTCTTGCAACGGCGCCCATCATGGAGCCCTTTAGGGACCTCCTCAGAAAACCCACCGGAATAAACATCTACTGGGATAGCCAGTTACGTGACAAACTCCGGCAGGCACAGGTCATCTGTCAATTAGCCAAGGACGGCTTGGCATATTACGACAAGACACGCCCTACGACGATAATGACGAATTAGAGCAAGGAAGGCATCGGTTTCGTAGTCCTTCAGCAGTATTGCGTTTGTCAGTCAGCTGACAGCCCCTTTTGTTGCAAGGGCGGCTGGGGCCTTGCCCTGTGTGGTAGTCGACACCTCACCCCCTCTGAAGCTGGGTATGCCCCCGTAGAAGGAGAAGCCCTGGCAGTTACCTGGTGCTTGCGGAAGGCCAGGTTGTTCCTACTTGGGTGTCCTAATCTCACCATCATCACGGACCACCGTCCACTCGTCCAGTTCAAGTTCCACATGAAATACCTGCCCGGAAAAAGGAACACTGCCGCGGATTTTCTTTCAAGGTACCCGACCATGCGAGCATCCCACGAAGCTTCCGACGTGGATTTGGAGGACAACATTCAAGTGGCAGTGGCATTTGCAACCGTGGCCGCCTTGGAATCGGACATCATCGTGTTGGATGAAGACTGCGTCAGGAGCGCCGCATCTAACGACCCTGTATATCAGCTCTTGCTTGCCAGGGTTGCAGCGGGCGACTGGCCCCAACAGAAATCGCAAGAACTTGCCTGCCTTCGTCCCTTCTTCAGCGTTCGGGACCGGCTAGCCATCAACCAGGATCTGGTGACATACTCAGTAGACCAAGGATGCGTTCGTTTGGTCATCCCCGAGGATTTACTCCGCCAGGTTGGTTAGAAGTAGCTCATTTCCCCAATGGTGCCATGTCTAACAAAATCAGCAATCACCTTCGATCATATTTCTCGCGTTGGAGAGCCCCGGAACAAATATCAACTGACGGAGGTATGAACTTGGCCAACAAGGAGATGGAGGCCTTCTTCAGAAGATGGGGAGTCAAGGTCCGGCTGTCGTCGGCCCAGTATCCCCAGTCTAACGGCAGGGCAGAAGCAGCTGTCAAATCGGCAGAGGCTACTCCGAGAAAACACGTTAAAGGGTGGAGCCCTTGAGTCGGACAAAACGGCCCTGGCGATACTTCAGTATCTCAACACTCCTCTCAGGGAGATTAACAATTCACCGTCTCAGCTTGCAACAGGTCACCAGCTGCGCGATGGGGTACTGACAGCCAGGAAACACCTGTTAGTAGACAGACATTGGAGGCAGACGATACGTCGAAGGGAGTTACAAGTGGCAAGGTCGCAGGAGGTGATGTGCATCCCTGGCACTACCAGAAGACTGCCGCCCATTAAACTAGGTACCCATGTACGCATACAAAACCAAGCTACCAAGCAGTGGGATAGAACGGGCATAGTAACGGAAACAAAGCCCCATCATCAGTACACCATCAAGCTCAACGGGAGCGGCAGGCTATCAAAAAGGAATAGACGACACCTGAGAGTCATCGCTCTGCCCTCTGGCACGCCCGTGTCTCAGCACGAGACCTCCGCAAGCCATACCCCGACAGAACAGGTAACACACCCCATACAGGAGCCCAATGTCGTTAGTAGGCCGAGAAGGGCCACCGGTAAACCCAAGTGGCTCAAAGACTTTGTAGAATGATGTTATTATCTGTTGTGTGCAATTGCATCAGGAATTGATATTTCTTTCCAGAGAACTTATGTATTTTATTTTGTTTTTGTGCATGTATCGAAAAGTTAGCTTTAATTTTTTTTTCTCTCATTTCTCATTGATCTAGTGACATTTCCCCCTTTTATTTTTGCCATGTATAAGTATGTTCTTGAGGGGGGATGTACGATATGTGTATGATATGTTCCGGTATTTCCCCCTTTCATTTTTTTGCCATGTATAAGTATAATCTTGAGGGGGGGATGTACGATATGTGTATGATATGTTGTTCGGCCATGCGCTGCCGAGCATGCATCTGCATACGCTGTTGCGAGTCAGTCGGCTCTTGAGTATCTTATAATAAAGTTCGGTCACCAGGACGTTGTCTCATTGCAAACCCAACAATAAATAAATTTCCCATTCTGTTATCTTAGCACAAGCCACAGGAGCCTCCTCCACCTGGTAGTTCAGTAAAAGACTGATAGGTGGTTCTTCTGTATTAAGTTACTTGTTTGAGCAGAATAAAAGGCCTGTTTTATATTTCAAGCCTCTTGGTTATTTGATTTCAATATTGGAATATACAATGTAATTACAGCTCTTATTTTATTTATCATGTCAATAATGAAAGGTTAGGGTAGATATATTTAGCCTGATAATGGGAAATGAAACACAAAACTAAAACTTGCCCTTTCCTATGTGTGTGCTGTATTTACCTCCCTATTCTTGAGTGTGTATTCACCCCTTTATTAAGTTTGTATGATCAATAATTAACGCTGAAATACTGCCACAAGCGGCTAACGGATATAACAAAATATAAAAAGCTTGCCAAAACATAGGAACAATGATATAATATTAAATTGCAATAGAAGCGAGGTATGGCAGAGCAAAAACCAATTGAACTAAGTGATAACTTAGATAAATAAAATAACGCCAAAATACTAAAACATGGGGATGACGAGCGTAGCGAATCATGGGCTACTTGCCAGGACATGAGAACAATGAGATACAGTAATGTTAATCTGCAAGCAAAGCAAGTTACTGTAGAACATAAAACCAATAAATATTCATTGTCAAGTCAACGTAACAACATACTGTATATACGCTCAATTAAGTAAGGATGTATTTGTGCTGCGATAAAAATGGCAACGAATGTCTCCATAAAAAAAAAGCATGTTTTCTATACGTCCAGAAGTCCAGGCAAACAAAAGCCATACAGTTTTGATGGCGTTTCATTACTATTTCTGGGTTTTGAATACGGTAATTTTTATATCACAATGACTTTTTTAATGGTGATGACTGGAGGAAACAAAACTTAGAATAAGACTGGTACCGTGTACGCTATATTTAAAGGTGCTTTAAAACGGATTTTGAGCGAAGCGAAAAATCTATTTTTGGGTGAGATAGCCATGGCGTCCTGATGGAAGGTTCCTTTTTGGTAGCTTCCTTGGGTAAATAACTACTAAGATATTCCCAGAGAATTTAACCACAGGTTATCACAGAATTCTAACTTCTGGAGCGAGTATCCTAAAGGTTTCCCTTTTAAGACATCGTATATCAACAGGGGACGCATGTATTAACGCGCGACATAGCTATCTACACCCCGAACAGAGTTAATGCTTCGGTGTGTAAGGGCTGAGAATAGCTGGGAGCCGTTCCATAGCTAATCTCATCCGTGGCTACTTTTGGTACTCGAGACGTAAACAAACGGGCGCCATTGCTTAAATGACGTCACGACCGTCTTCATCCTGAAGCCAGTTGCTTGCCGATCACCATGATACAGCAGAGCAGGGTGGGACCTAAAAACTGGACGAAGTAGCAGGGAGGGTCCATCAGGACGCCATGGCTATCTCACCCAAAAATAGATTTTTCGCTTCGCTCAAAATCCGTTTTTTGGGCTCAAGCCATGGCGTCCTGATGGAAGAATACCAGAGAATCAATGTATCGTGGTAGATTTTTCCCTATTAGTAAGTGCCAAGGGCTTTGACAAAATAGCATAGTAATCATAGTAAAGAACCGTAGGGAAGAATCTTCCTGCCCCCCTTGGCAGTGAAGTTCCCACGGGCCATGCCGACGTCAAAGTGGTATTGAAGGGCTATTCACCCTAATAGAAGAACTTGAAGAACTTGGAGACGAAGCTGAATGTTTGGCATTCGTATAGGAACATTCTGAAAAGCAGACCAGTGGTGGTTGGACACTGTGTGCTGAGAAGGTTGGTTTCATCTCCAGGGTATGAAGAGTAAGTATTCGTATTGGAACATTACATAGTCAGAGTGAATATAAATTAAGGGTTAGTATCTTAATTTCTCCATGAACCATAAGGAAAAGGGGATAATAAAACTATGACAGGCATGTATTTCATAGTAAGTAGGAGCTGATTGAGACGCACAGGTAATAAAATAGAAATTTTATTTCACAAATGCAGAAATTAAATGAATTGCAGCAATAAGTAAAGTTCATTTACAGTAATTATAATGTACATAGTAATAAAGACTTGCTCTTGAATCTGAAAAGGAATTTCAAATTTATTAGTAGGCACTCGTTCTCGAGGAACGTTAGTCTTTGATTAAAACACATCATGCTCAGGGCATGCGGCACTTGTGTGACAACTATGACATTTCACCTGGGATAAGAACAGTTATAAAAGCACTAAGTGTTTTCGACATCACTATGTATCGCTCGAGGGTCAACATAGGCACCCGAAGAGTTAGAGTCCCAAGTAACTCACTGTTCTATGCAGAGTTAGGTGCAGGTTTCATAACACTACCTGCGGCTACCACAAAATGTTTGACTTCGTGCACTTGTTTCGCATAATGTTTAAAGAAAACGCGCGAGGACTTCCAGCCTGTGAAGCTTTTAAGGCTTTCAAAGTCCATACTCTGAAAGAAATTCAGAGATGATGCAACTTTCCTAGGATCATGACCGGCGGGTGTACTGTCAGGATCCGCTCTGCGAATGAAGTAGGTGATTTTCGCTCTTAATTGTTTCAGTGACAGGTCGCTGCCCGATGTTTCTCCTTTGAAGAGTTGGCCTCCACCAAAGTTCGAAGTTCTGCGAAGATAGACCTTGAGGCTCTCTACTGGGCATAAAGAGACATCTTCCTTCAGGGGGCATATTCTCCAGGGGCCCCATCTTTTGGTGGGTAATTCATTTTTGGCGAGAAACGTTGGATCAGGGGAGAGGGTAATGTCTCCTGTATCAGTAAACAGGATGTGACCCTCTTCTCTTGATAATGCCACTATTTCGCTGACTCGGGCTCCCGAAGCAAGAGCAAAGAGAAATATAACTTTCTGAGTCAGATCCTTGAGAGGGCATGAATCATTATCCAAGTTGGAGGCGAAATGGAGCACCTTGTCTAATGACCAGGAGATCGGTTTCGGTGGGGGTGCTGGGCGTAGACGAGCACATGCTTTCGGTAGTTTATTGAAGATGTCGCTGGACAGATCAATTTGGAAGGCATACAGAATTGGTCTGGTCAAGGCCGATTTGCAGGTTGAAATCGTATTGGCTGCTAATCCTTGTCCATGAAGGTGAATGAAGAAGGACATGCAGAAATCAATTGTGATTTCTTTAGGATTTTTTGTCTTGACGAAAGAGACCCATTTTCTCCAGGATGATTCGTATTGCTGTCTTGTGGATTCGGTCTTGTATTCCTCGAGGAAGTCTAGACTTTTCTTCGAGATCCCAAACCTCTTCTTTGCGGCTAGGGAGAGAAAATCATGAGATGAAGGTCCTTGATTTTCGATGATGAAGCGAAGACAGTCGACTTCTGTACTTGTTGGGAGAGAACTGGGCCCGGGAGAGGGATCAGCTTGGGCTGCAGCTCCAGGACCAGGGGGTACCAGTTGCTCCGGGGCCACTTGGGAGCCACTAGGGCCGCTGTCCCTCTGAAGGTTCTCAGTTTGGAGAGGACTTTCAGCAGAAGGTTGGTGGGAGGGAACAGGTAGATCTTGGACCATCTGTTCCAGTCCAGTGACATGGCATCCACTGCTTCTGCCTTGGGGTCCTCGTACGGGGCCACATACCGAGGAAGTTGATTGTTGTCGCTCGTTGCGAAGAGATCTATCTGAAGTTCTGGGACTTGGTGAGAGATGAAGGAGAATGATCTTGCGTCTAGAGACCATTCCGACTCTATCGGGTTTGTTCGAGATAGAGCATCCGCTGTCACGTTGCGGAATCCTTGTAGGTGAACTGCAGACAGGTGCCACTTCTTCTTCTCTGCCAGACGGAAGATTGGGAGAAGCACCTGATTTATCTGGGGCGATCTTGAGCCTTGGCGATTGAGACATCGAACTACCACCGAGTTGTCTAGGGTTAGACGAATGTGGATCGAGGGAGGCGGGGATAGTTTCTTCAGAGTTAGAAGGACCTCCATGGCCTCCAAGATGTTGATGTGGAACGTCTTGAACAGGGGAGACCAGGTGCCTTGAGCCTGTTTTTGGTGGGAGTGACCTCCCCAACCCTCCAGCGAAGCGTCCGTGTGGATGTTGAGTGATGGAGGTGGGTGTTGAAGAGGAATGGACCTTTTCAGGGCCTTTGCTTCCGACCACGGCTTGAGGAGAAGTCGAAGTCTGTTTGGGAGCCGTCTCTTGAGGTCTCTTCGAGCGATGGATGCAGAACGTCTCCAGACTCCCGCGGCATCCTTTAGCTGTGCACGAAGCACTGGGTTTGTTACTGAGGCGAACTGTAGAGAGCCTAGAACTCGTTCCTGCTGGCGTCTTGAAATCCGTTTGGATTTCAGTAGTCGCTTGACAGACCCTGCTATTTCCTTCCTTTTCTTCTGGGGGATGGAAAGGCGGTGTGACTGAAGGTTCCATTGGATTCCTAACCACTGGAACTTCTGAGCTGGAGAGAGGCGAGATTTCTTCTCGTTTATCTTGAATCCCAGGTGTTCTAGGTACTGGGTGACTTTGTTGCAGGATTTTACACAATCCTCGGGCGATGGAGCCCAAACTAGCCAGTCGTCGAGGTAGGCCATCACCTGGACGTTTCGGAGGCGGAGCTGTTGTACTATGGCGTCCGCCAGCTTTGTGAAGATCCGAGGGGCCACATTGAGGCCGAAGGGCATGGCCCTGAAGGCGTAGCTTTTCCTTTGGAGTCGAAATCCTAGGTAGGAGGAAGCGTGATGGTTCATTGGAACGTGCCAGTAGGCATCCGCCAGGTCTATGGAGACCGTGTAAGAACCTCGAGGCAGAAGGGTCCTTATTTGTTGAAGAGTCAGCATCTTGAACTTGTCGTTCGCTATGAACTTGTTGAGGGGGGATAAGTCCAGAATGACTCTGAGTTTGTCGGAGTCTTTCTTGGGGACACAAAACAGTCTTCCTTGGAACCTGGTGGACTTTACCTTCCTTATCACCTTCTTGTTCAAGAGATCTAGGACATATTCTTCCAGAAGGGGGGTTGATTGTTGGAAGAACTGCTGGAATGTTGGGGGTGGTTGAGTCTAACTCCAGCCTAGACCCTTCTTGACGATGCTGTGTGCCCAGGGATCGAAGGTCCAACGATCCTGGAATCGGCGGAGTCTTCCTCCCACCGGAAGCACTTCATTGCTTCTGGTGTCCCGAGGGCTTGCTGCCTCGGCCGCTAGCTCCCTTTCCTCCTCTGCCTCTGGAGGGACGGCGAGACGCGTCTCTGCCTGCACCTCTGTTTGAGCCTCTACCTTTGGGACGAAAGGTAGTCGTCTGTTGCTCGAAAGCAGGGGTGAAGACCGGTGACTGTGACAACACCGGTTGGGTGACCAGTTGAAAGGTCTGTTGTGGCTGAGCTGCCACTTGGGAGGTAGCGGGTCCCGGAAACTGACGTCTTGGTTGACGTTGCTGGGGTTTCTGTTTTGAGGCTTTCCTCTTAGGTTGAGGTCCGTCGTCCTGAGAGGGTTTTCTCTTCTTTGACATGCCCCATTTGTGGAGAAGGTTCCTATTCTCCGTGGCGGCTTTGTCAGTGATCTCCTTCACAAGGTCAGAATGAAAGAGGTGTTTGCCCCAGATGTTGGAGGAAATCAGCCTCCGGGGTTCGTGTTTCACAGTGGCACCTGCGAACACGAATTCACGACAGGCTCTCCGAGCCTTCATGAAGTGGTACAAGTCCTTCATCAGGGTTGCCATATGGGATTTGGCAAGTACCATGTAGTGGTCTGGTACTCTGGTGTCACAGGCCATAATTTCAAGTTGGACTTGGTGGGACATGGATGCTGCGAGCCTCTCCTTCGTATCTTGTTCCCGACGAAGGAGGTGATCGTTGAGCTTCGGGAGGTCTTCATTAAACTGACGTCCGGCGACGTCAGGATCTAGCTTTCCCACGACGAAAGTATGCTGGATGTCCTTCCAGTGTCGAGCGTCAGGGGGAGTAACTATGGAGAAGGGTCTGCACTCCTCCAGTGCAGGGCAGGCTTTCCCCTCTTCCACAGCTTTAAGGCACGCAGCGAAGGCCTTTTCCATGAATGGAAGTACCGCATCTTCAGGTGCGACGTAGGTAGGGTGCTTCTTGCTCAGGGCCGGAAGCTTAGAGCAGGTAAAACCCCTACTCTTGAACGTGTTGGCTAGCATAGCCTGGGCCTTCGCGAGATCGAACACTATCTCTTCTTTCGGTTCGGTCTCTTCTTTAGAGGCAGGTTCAGAGCGAAGTCGGACGTAACAGTCCGGGTAGGCCTCAAAATTTGGGAAGAATTCCACATCTTCCAGGGGGACCGAGCCGATCTTGTCGCTGACAAAGATTCTGCCGGTCGCTATCACCATATGCTCAGCATACCTCCATGGGTTGGCATGAGAGCAAGCGGGGAGATCCTTAACCGAGATCTTCTTCGGTTCTTTGGATCCTATCATGGACCTGATGAACTCCTGATTCTCCTTTAACTTGTCGTCCATGACGGCTTTAATCAACCGGAGCATTTCCTGAGTGGATGATAAGGGTTCTGGGGTCGTGGAGGTAGACGGGAGAGACACTTCCGTCGGTGTAGGAGTAGGGGCGGAGATGGAAGGAGGAGCGACCTCTTGCTCCGACTCGGCGTATTCCACCTGGTCTTCATCATCTTCAGCTCCTTGAGCCATAAGGGTCTTCTCCGTACCCTCCGAGACATCCGACATGTGTTCGTCATCATCGGAATCTAGGCGGCAATCGTGCATGGACTGGGCCATGACTACATCAGGTTCCACCGTAATTTGGACAGTGGGGATCAAATCCTTGGGCACCACAGAATCAGGGGAGGCCTTTGGGAACAGAAGTGACCTCAATTCCTCAGTGGCCAGGTACGGTCCGGTGGCATTCTTCTGGAAGCCACGCACCCATTTGCGTAGATTCTCTCGAGCAATGTCCCTGATCTCCGCTGAGGGAGAGTTATGGAAGCCATCAGCTATGTGAGCCTGGCAGACCGTACAGTTCAGCGGGTCCCAGAATTTCAAATCCCCTTTCTTGTTAGCACAAGGGGCGTGAGTCCTGCAAGCCGTATGCCCGTAGAAGTGCGGGCGTTTCACAGCGCAGAAGTCGAAGTCACACTTCATCTGCTCCTCCTGTGGAAGAAAGAGAAAATGAGTATGGGGGGAGTCATAAGAATGGCTCTTAAGCTAAGTTAACATTAATCATTAATTTTAACTTAATGAAGGGTGTGATGCACAGAGATTGAAGTAGTAAAGAAAACATACTCCATGCATCCCGCCCGGCTGGCTACCGCAAGCTTTATCCTTGGATAATCCGAGATGGCCGAAGGCACAGGATAGTATTCCTTAGAAGTCCATAGGGCAATGGAATTCCATGGAAAATGCCAAGGATAAGTTTGGGACCGAGGCCACTCAGTCCCAAATTAGGGGGCTAACAGGTCCCTTAGGGTAACTGCTTCCAGCAACCAGCCGCGCTAAGATACACGCAGCATGCTGGAATTTTGAAGAATGCAAAGAGACAGCATAATTACTAATAGAACAGTACCAAGGCACTGATCTAATAGCGTAAACAGGCCATCTGTTTGCAGTGTAGGGCTATCAGTATTCATATGATAGCTAGTAGAAGGGGGTGCAAGTAGTCTTGACGCCTCCAGGGGGTTCCGGCAAACCTCCGGCACGCCGGAGGCCGCTCCAGCAGAGTTTCTGGCATTAGAACAGACAATATATAAGTCAAGAGTAATACCAGGGTGGCGGCCGCCGGCAGAGGAGCGGGGGCTCCGGCAGTCGGAGGATGCCGGATTGGTGACTGGGACAAGGATGGTTATAGCGGAACCAGGTTTCCGGCAGTGGATGCCGGCACTCCGGTGGCCGACCGGCAGGCGGACGGCGAAGCTAGGAGGAAGGAGGAGAGCCATCGGCAGGAAGCCGGCGGCGGTCGGCAGTCCCCCGGCACGCGGGGGGCTGGCGGCCATGAGGGTAAGGGGAGAGTCACCAAGGTAGGAGGCGGGTATCGCCGACAGTGGAGGCGGCAAGGTACCGGCACCCGGATAGTGAGAGAGACAGGGGGAGGGATGTAAGAAGTCCAGTCATGGACTCCCAGACATCCCCCCCTGAGAGGGTGTACCCATGATAGAGGCTGGCTCTATCACCCAGAAGCAGGGGTCTCAGGGGACCGGGAG
Organism: Palaemon carinicauda; assembly: GCF_036898095.1. Classification (NCBI taxonomy): domain Eukaryota; kingdom Metazoa; phylum Arthropoda; class Malacostraca; order Decapoda; family Palaemonidae; genus Palaemon; species Palaemon carinicauda. Next base: position 166,001,488 of record NC_090732.1, on the reverse strand, counting down.
CTAGGGTAGCCCAAGGGAGGGCTAGGGGACACCCAAAGAGGGGGAGACCTCTACATACAGAACACATCCAGTGGCTAACCCCATAGGACACTATGAAGGGTATAAGTACCAGAGCGGACTGCACATAGAAGCTCAAGGTAGCCCTATCACTCCACCCTAAGGAGGAGTTGTAGGACAGGGGACAGATGGTTATAGACTAACCTAAGTGTAGGCTAGGCTATACAAGAGATAGGTGGGGAGGGGAGAAGAGAAGAGTCTTCCATGGAAGGGGTTCTGTACCAGAGCGGCCACTAGGGAAAGGGAGGACACTCCCTAACCTAAGATAAGGCAGCCTGGCTGAAACGGTGCATGGGTACAGTTTCAGCAGGGGACAGAATAACCTTTCCAAAACCTAACCTAGAGCAGGGCTAAGAGCCCTGAACTAGGAAAGATAGAAGACATATCGCTATCGCAGGACAGTCATAGACTAGTCCTAGCCATAGAGGAAGGGCTAGCCGTTCCTCACTCTCGGACGCAACCCTAAGGGGGGGTCATTCCCTTAGGGAGGACTGAGAGGCGATAATATACTCCGTTAGGCGCTTGATCCCCTTACTTAGTAAGGGAATCAAGGCTAAACAGAGGGAATGCCAAGGGCAGGGGGATGAAGGAAGCATATAGGGGTCCTACAAGTAGGTTAGGTTAGGAAGGGACACTAACTAACCTATCCCCTATATGGTCCCTGAAGGCGAAAAACACTTGCATCACAGTCGAAAGTATTGTAAAATAATGCCACTATCTTCATAACTTAGCCTAGGATCACTAATAAAATCATGCATGAACACTGATATATAGGCGCTCTGGCCTGGGGGCTATAGTAGCCGACTGGTATGAGGTCAATCGATGACCGATAAAAAGCGTCAAAACACGATATAAAAGTTCCTAGCTATGAAGACTAAATAAACTAATGTTATCGATTAGTAAATGAGGCCGGAAGCGTTGTTGTGGCTAACTAAATAAGGCATGCATAACAACAACGACGCCATAAAATGGCGGGTCCGGAGAGGCACAGCTCTGCCACAAAACAACAAATATCTCGGAAAGTAATATTTACTTTACGGTCAGAGCTTAACTAAACAATACTGGAACCTTGTACTCAACTTTCCAGAAGAAGGCGAGGCCGAAGGTAGCGACATAACGTAGATGCAAAGCGATAAGTAAGGCACAGGGAAAATCCGTCTAAGTAGGGCGAGCTACTGAACAAAGGATGAAGACGGTCGTGACGTCATTTAAGAAATGGCGCCCGTTTGTTTACGTCTCGAGTACCAAAAGTAGCCACGGATGAGATTAGCTATGGAACGGCTCCCAGCTATTCTCAGCCCTTACACACCGAAGCATTAACTCTGTTCGGGGTGTAGATAGCTATGTGGCGCGTTAATACATGCGTCCCCTGTTGATATACGATGTCTTAAAAAGGAAACCTTTAGGATACTCGCTCCAGAAGTTAGAATTCTGTGATAACCTGTGGTTAAATTCTCTGGGAATATCTTAGTAGTTATTTACCCAAGGAAGCTACCAAAAAGGAACCTTCCATCAGGACGCCATGGCTTGAGCCCAAAAAAGGAACTGTTAACAATGCCTGACACAAAACCATGGCGGTAAATTTACAGTTTCATCCATTATGGGGAAACTGGAATAAAAATATATTTGTTGCATCAGAAATAGTGTAGTTCCAACGAATTTAACGTTTATTTTGACCGCAAACCATCCGATTTAGAGATTTACTAAGTTGTTCTAGAATGCAGAAAGACCCTACTTCATCCCAACAATTATGGGGGACACCAGGTGGGAACCGGGGTTTTGGGTGGGGGGGGGGCGTCAAATAATATTTGCAATAAATGAATACTTATCCTTCCACCACCCCTCCCCCTATACCCCTATCTAGCCCTACCGGGGGGGGCTCCGCTCCCCCTGCGACCCCCCCTTAAGGCCACAGTGATTTTCAGGGCACTACTGAACCTAATAAACCCACCTAACCTAGCCTAGGGGCTCTGTACCCCTACCTAGGGGCCCTGTACCCCTACCTAGGCCTACCAGGGGGGCTCCGCCCCCCCTGCGACCCCCCCTTAAGGCCACAGTGAATTTTGGGACACTACCGAACCTAATACAACCACCTAACCTAGGGCCCTGTACCCCTACCTAGGCCTACCCCTGCGAGGCCACCCCCCCTTACAGCCACTACCTAACACATCCATCAAACCAAATCCAAAGTGATGGTACTGCTGCATACATCGTTATACTATCACCATTATAATATACTCTATAAATTAATGAAGCTTACCTTAAACTGTTGGTTCGTCAAGATGTGCTGCTGCTTTGAGGAAAACGTGAAGCCGTTGGGAAGGTTCCTTGACATGCAGGCCAATTTTGATTTTGTAAAATTAAATTGTCTCTGGCACAAATCCACTAGGTTTTCAATAATCCCCGAATAACTTACAACAAATTCATTGCAAGTTAGGAAACAGTCAGGACAAGAAGATGGAATTTCAACTTCTTGTGCAACATGAGATGTGCTTGTTACTGCCTCCATTTCTAAGAACGAAATGAAATGCATGGAAAAGATGTATTGTGGCGCTGTTGTATTGTCGCGCTGTGATTGGCCAAACATGTATGACGTCATAGTGGATAGGCGCTGTGATTGGCCAAACGTGTAAGACTTCATAGTGGACTAGTTTGTCTGTGGATTATAGTGGTTACAGGGCTCATTTAAGCAAATACAAGACACAGTCAACAATAACAACAGACTTAGAAAAAAATCTGGGAGTAGCGTGAGTTTGATCGTCGATATATAAAGAACTAGGCATTTGCGACAGATAATATTTTACAGAAATACTACAAAAGACTTGCTTTACTCGGGAAATATATTATTATAATAGATTTCCCATAATGGATGAAACTGTAAATTTTCCGCCATGGCTTTTCAGGTATGGTAGTCGACCTACCATAACTCAAAAACTATAGATTTCTGTCAGAAATCATTATAAGAAATGGAAGCCTTTGTATAACGACAAATAGGAACACGTGCATAGAACACCATCCAAAGTAAACTTTTCTGCCTAAGCTAACCTACCCTTCAGGCCGTGTCCTTACCTTTACCTGTTAACACCCCTGCCAACACCCTTAGACTGCCGTATTCTTAGCTATGCAGTTCAAAATAATAGCGTTGTTAGGCATGGCCTTCATCATAATACACCCACAAAAATGTTCGTAACACCACAAACTAGAATAACAGTAATAATACCGTATTGTTCTCTACAAAACGTTTAGGTATTATTGTACTGTTCTATAATTTTACCACAAAGTCTCGTAATGTGCATAAAATCATGGATACTGCAAACATGAATTGTCTTAGAGGATATTTTAGTGATGACTTAGAATAAATGAAGTCAAAACTTACCTCAATTAACTAATTTTGATATCCTTTTAAAATGAGTTTCCATACATTTCACTGCTCTCATTCGAAGACTTACGTTATCGACGAAAAAAAAAAACACTTGTACTGTTCCAATACTGAACTTATTCAATACTGAACTTATTGAGTTATTGACAGTCAAAATGATGAACCTTTAGCTTCCTTTAGTTATATCTAAAACCATCTTAAGTTTATAAAAAAAAAAAAAAAAAAAAAAAGAGCTTAATAAACTTATAATAAAAGGCTAAGCACAATCACTTGTTACCTCTCTACTCAGTGCCCCTCAAGTTTATATTTTTTTATGGTCTCAACTCTCAGGCCCCAGGGGAAGTCTAGTAGTGTTTTTTTTTTAGAGTATTTTTTTTTTTAATTATTTTAATAATTCTTTATTTTTTTACTGAATTCTTTACTGTTTTTGCAAGATAATGCACGAGGAAAAAAATAGAAAATATCTATGCAAAACTCATGAACTTAGCCTAGTTTTGTGTCATGTCTGGATAATCCTAAAGACCTAAACTACACACAAGTCACAAAGTCCCATACTACCAAATAAGTAACATTGTTATTAAATTTCAATTAAATTTTTTAATTACTCAATTGAAGTAGGAAAAAATTTGAATTACATTGTGATTTGTTAGTTCAGAATAAACTACTAAGATTTGATTTGTATATTCTATTTAGACATCATTCAGTAGTGATGAGAAAAACTGAAAAACAATTGAACTTCAACAAGTTCAAATTTTATTATTATTATTATTATTATTATTATTATTATTATTATTATTATTATTATTATTATTATTATTATTATTACTTTCTATGTTATAAGCCCAGGGGCTCCAACAGGGAAAATAGCCCAGTGAGGAAAGGAAACAAGGAAAAATTAAATATTTTAAGAAGAGCAACATTAAAATCAATTTTCTTATTATAAACTATAAAAAATTAACAACACTAAGAGGAAGAGAAATAAGATAGAATAGTGTGCCTGAGTGTACCCTCAAGTAAGAGAACTCGAATCCAACACAGTGGAAGACCATGGTACAGAGGCTATGGCACTACCCAAGACTAGAGAACAATGGTTTGATTTTGAAGTGTCCTTCTCATAGGTATAATGAACCAGGATTAATAGAATACTCTATTAATACTCATATGAACAAGGGAAATCAGACAATGGCTAGATTATGCAAAATTTGGAAATAAAATCCCCTGAAATTACATATAAAAAGCAGGCTATCACTTTGGTGAGATCTGTTATTATATGTCGTGGTAAGACAATGAAAGAATATCCAATAGAATTTGAGAGATTTGAGAACAAATTAAATAGCATGGCAAAACTAGAAATGAAACTATAAGAAAGATTACTCAAGTGCCATATGTGGATCATGGTGAGGGGTAGATGAAGATGATTTGGGCATGCTCTTCACAGTCATCAAGAGAGATTAGTTCACCAAACCTTCATCTGGGCTCCATCGGGTGCTAGAAGAGTTGGAAGACCGAGGCCAACATGGATGAGGACTATGAAGCGAGAAGTACATGACAAGGCGCTAGAATAGTTGGATGACCCAGGCCCACATGGATGGACTACAAGCGTGAAGTAGATAACAAGGCGCTAGAAGAGTTGGAAGACCCAAGCCTACATGGATGAGGACTATGAAGCGTAAAGTAGATGACGAATTGAGAAGTATTGAATTAAGAGCTCAAGATAGAGATGACTGGTAAAATCTAACCGAGGGCCTTTGCATCAATACGTGTAGGAAGAGATGATGATATATATGAATATGTTTGTGTCAAGATGGGAGTGATTGCAAAACATGATACAGTAGATTTGAAAAGTGTATGCCGAGATGTATGACAAAGTGAATACAAGTAAAACTAAAATGAAGTTCAATGAAAATGAAGAAACAACAGTTAAGGGTTGTGGACGAACCTCTGGAGATTGTTAATTAATTTACATGAGTGTTTCCCCAAGACATGAGACTGAAATTAAAAGTACAGGATAGGATAAGCATGGGATGGCGAGCTTTTAGTTAATAAAATGAATTACTGAAAGTAAAATGAAACTTTCTCTAAAAAGAAAATTATTTAATCAGATGGTCCTACCAGTATTATCTTGTACATCGGAAACTTCAAGTCTTAAATTATTATTATTATTATTATTATTGTTGTTGTTATTATTATTATTATTATCACTTGCTAAGCTATAACCCTAGTTGGAAAAGCGGGATGCTATAAGCCCAGGGGCTCCAACAAGGAAAATAGCCCAGTGAGGAAAGGAAACAAGAAAAATTAAATATTTTAACAACAGCAACAACACCAAAATAAATATTTTCTATATAAACTATAAAACTTTAACAAAAACAAGAGGTAGAATAGTGTGCCCGAGTGTACCTTTAAGCAAGAGAACTCTAACCCAAGAAAGTGGAAGACCATGGTACAGAGGCTATGGCACTACACAAGACTAGATAACAATGGTTTGATTTTGGAGTGTCCCTCTCCTAGAAGACTGGTTACCATAGCTATAGGGCTAGAGCCGAGAGGAACACTCGTTTTTAATGTAAGGTCCTGGTCTGATACATTGTGAAGAGGCTTGTAAGGTGCTAACTTTAAGGACCTTAGTATCTTTAACATAAATCCAAGACGAAGGTTCGACTTCCCGAGGTGGGCAAGACTATTCAAAGCCTCTGATTAAAGCCAAGAGTTCCCAAATGGAGGAGAGATCAATTCCCTTCAGTCTGAAAACCTGGCTTAGGTCTGAGCAATAGCCTTTTACTGCTGTGACAGAGAAATTTCTCCTACTGCAGAAAAACTAAAAAGTCTGTGATCAGTGGTATAGTGACCTTAAATGGAGTAATGTTTCTACTACAACACCAATCACAAATAGTGACCACTTTACCTGATAGACCATTGCAGAGGATTTGCAGAGGTATCCGGAAAGTTGCTTCGCTAGTCGGTCTCAAAACACCTTCTTTCAGAGGTGCTGGATAACCTTCAGCCATGAAGAGACCGGCAGTGCCCTGCTTCATGAAACTTTTTCCCATAAGGCTGATATAGAAGGTTTTGCCAATCTGGAAGTTTATTTGGAACCTCTCAAGAAGATCTAGAAGGTCCGGTTACCCCTCCACCTACTGCCACCTTGGTGTGACTAACGTTATTGTTGGGTTTTCAGACAGCCTGATCTTGTTGAAGACATGGATCTGGCAGAAAGAGGGGAGATGTATAGATGTCCATCCTGCCCCTGGAGTGTTGGAAAGCTACTTCTATTACTGTAGTGATGCTGGGTCCAGGACTAAGGAATAATACACTGATATCTCTTTCAGATGGTTGGGAACTCCACAAAGTCAGGAGACTCTTTGCCACTAGAGGATTCAAAGAGCATTCTGAACCAACTATCATCCCTAGTCGACTCAGATTGTCTGTTATCTCGTTCCGTTACCACAGAATGAATTGGGGTGAGAGATGAAAGTCATTTACCTGTGCCCAGTGTTGCATCCCAACTGCCAATTGACAGAGGAGGTGGGATACTGAGCCCACTTGCTTGTTGACATAAGTCAGTAAAGTTGTGGTGTCGCTCATCAACACTACCGAGTGACCCTTGATCATCTCTGTAAAGTAGAGTAATAACAGATATGTTTGCCTTGAGTTCCTGATAATTTAATACTTGTTCTCCTACGATCATAGTCCTGAGATTTGTTCCCTGGTGAGAAGCATCTAAAAAGATTAGAAAGTCCGCAGTTGGAATCTGTAGAGGTGATCTGGCTAACACATTCCCCTCCTTTAGCCACCACGAGAGATCTGTTCTTTCATCTAGAGGGATCTTCACAAGAATCAGTGTAGTCTAAGGTCTGCGACCATTGACTCTTTAGGACTCATTGAACTTAGTCAAGATGCACCCTCCCAAAAGGGTACAAGTTTCTCTGGAGAAATTGGTGGTTCCTGTAATGAATCCTGCTCCCATTGGTTAATTTCTGAGGACAGAGGGCCATAATCCCTTTGAGTATTCTTTGTCTCACCAAGTATAAGAGATAACTCATCTACAAATTCATGTTTGATCAAGTGGCTACCAGCCTTTGTTATCGGCGTCTCTCGGAACTGGAACAACGAAGGGTCACACACAAAATTCATGGTTCGTAAGAGAAGAGTTCTGCTTCTTGCCCTCTTTGAAGCATGAAGCAGAGGGAACAATTCCTTCTTGCTGTCTTATTACGATGGCTGCTGAATTTCTCCCATTGAGAAGATGATCCATTTCATACAATTCTCGCAAAGGAAAGACATGCAACACCTTTTACCTCAACATGCAGGGAATAAAGAATGAGAATCTACCTCCACCCAATCCTAAAGGTGCCACACGGAAGACCTTCAAGGCCAGGGGAGATTCTTGTACATACATGTACTCGGGAAGCTTTCATGATCACAAGAATCAAAAAGGAAAAGCACAGTGTAGACAGCGTTCGAGCAGACGTCTGTTCTCAACAAAGACCAAAAGTGAAGTGGGGATTGAGCCGCAGGCTTCTACACATAAGTGGCAACAGAGGAAAACCATACAAATATTGCCAGACCCACATGATTTCCTTAATTTTGGTCATGGAAAACAGCAATAGAGTATACCAATATAAATGACAAGGGTCTGTATTTGCGTAGGAACAAATACGTATGCTACACAGCCCATAAAGCAATGCCTACATTGCACCATGGGAGGTGCACTATTTGCACTGTCGTCTTTACTAGATTTACCCCAGTTTTTCATAGGCTAAGAATGGCCAACAAAGCCACAAGGTCAGGCTCTATTGTACCAAATTCCCTTTCCAAGTTTTGAGTATATATAAGCATTAATGTAAATGTATGAAAGGCTAATGAACAAATATCTTTACTTTAAATTGAACTGTGACTATGAACAACTAACTAGTTACAAAGTGGATGAAATAAAGCCCTTGACATATAGCTTTTATAACTCTAAAAACCAGAGATCTTAACTACTGTATTATCATATTGACACCTGAATATACCTGTGACCTTGGAAAAATAGGTCAATGTGAAATAAACAATGTATATAAGAGCACAAAGAAGTAGATAGCATAAAAAAACAAATCTCAACAGTTCTTTCACAATATACATAAAAAATATTTCACCATGGAAAGAAAAACCAAGTAACATTATACTAATTTTATTCAGTTAAATATGATATACAGTTCTGTGCACAGGGTGGAAAAGGTTTATCTATGAGAAAAATCAAGTTAAACATAATGCGTTACAGGGAAATTCAATATAATAAAATATCATGATAATTATTTCAAAGAACACTTCAACCATGTTCCCCCAAAACATAGCAAAGGACTAAAAACAACAGATGAATAAAACTTATAAGTGACAGTGGGATCCTACATCCTCTACGTTCAATGAGAGGCTTCTCATCATATGTTACAACTACCTAGATCCCACTTTTCAAAAATTTTAGATAGACAAAAATACAGACAAATAAATAAATCTAAAACGTCAGGTGAGTCAACTGTGACTGACAAAACCAATAAGAAGAGTTTATATGAAGACTACAGTGTGCTTAACCACAATTTTCAAGAGGCTCTGAAGAAGTGAAAGCAATATAAAAATAATGTTCATATATACATATTTTTTTTGTAACATTAATACAGATGAGTCAAGAGTTTGGACATAACAATTCCAGAAAATCAGCTGAAATTTTCAGGATCTTATTAAGGGTGAGAGAAGATACAAAGAAAAATAAATAAAACAAACAAAAGGGCAACTGGACTCACAAGAAACCAGATTACTTGCGCGTCACCTGGGACGCTTTTATTTTTTCCTGCATTTTTTTTTTTCAATAATAGCAGCCACTGAACAACAGGACTCATAGTACTCTCAGTACAGTCACAAAATTTTGCTTCACAAAATTCAGAAAAAAAAATTTGGCATCACAAAAAATCTGAAAAAACATTCAGCACCAACTTTGTACCTATAAACTGCAATGCAAGAAAGTTGAAAAACGATCACACAAAACAGCTGTGCGGCTTTTCAATGACTACAGTTACATTGTGCAGTTCTGCCAAGAAAAAGGAAAGAGGAGTTTAACTGGACTGAAGTTGAAAGGATACTGTATAAACTAGTCAACAAAAGTCACTGGCTGTCGAATCGCCAACAACGACAAGACACTGACGTTGGTGCCGATCATACGGAGCCAAAGACTGTTAACGGAGGTCACTGCTGTGGAATCACAAACAACAACAGGACACTGATGTTGGTGCCGATCGTACAGAGACAACTGTATAAACTAGTCAACAAAGGTCACTGCTGTGGAATCGCAAACGACAACAGGACACTGATGTTGGTGCCGATCGTACAGAGACAACTGTATAAACTAGTCAACAAAGGTCACTGCTGTGGAATCACAAACAACAACAGGACACTGATGTTGGTGCCGATCGTACAGAGACAACTGTATAAACTAGTCAACAAAGGTCACTGCTGTGGAATCGCAAACGACAAGGCTGGCATTGGTACCGATCGTACAGAGCCAACGACCGAGGTTAAAAATACAACATTCGACTGATGACAAAACCATACATATAACTTCAGCCTAAAAGTTCATATGGTGTTGAAACAAAGGCTTCAGAGCCTTCTTGAATGAACCGAGACATCTGACTTGGCCAAAACAAACCTGCCAGATATCGCAAGTGACAGATGATCACAAATGTGTATATACATAATGTATGATAAGTGGGTGCACTGCAAAAACAATGTCATAAGGCTGTATCAATCTGTCTTTCTGCTATGATTGTATTTGCTTTACCCATTTTCAGCCGTTTTATGATTATGTATAAACACTTGTAACAGTTGTATGTGTGTGAGAGAGAGAGAGAGAGAGAGAGAGAGAGAGAGAGAGAGAGAGAGAGAGAGAGAGAGAGAGAGAGAGAGAGAGAGAGAGAGAGAGAGAGAATGACTGCACTGCAGTTGCAAAAGCCTAACAAATTACAGCTACAAATATACAAAGTAAGCCAGGAAAACTAACATGGCATTTCCTTGGCAAAATACCTTGTTCATTGATATAAACCCACATGACTTTTTTGCTTAAAAGTTTACCACTTACTAAACTGAATTCTCAGACCACCTATGATTCATGACAAAAGCACTAACATCACTTTAGCATACGGTCTGCCGCAGAGATAAGCAAAGAAGTCTCTACAAATACAGAGAACAATCAATATTGAATATGAAGTGGCAATTCTAATGGTGTCTGCCTTAGCTTAGTTCAAGAATATCAGTAAAAATTTATTAATAGTTAAAATGGTTGTGGTCATTTCAGAAAACATCATAAGCTATATATATATGAGGCTTTGGTCACTCACCCTAAAATTTTCCTCCAATTTTTTTACCTTTTGTCTTTTTTTTATTTTTTTTTTTATTTTTATATGGACATATATTTAAACCTGAATTCATATCACAGATGATTGATCTGTAGTAGACATTTGAGGTTGCTGAAAAATAAATATGTATTTTATAGAATGGTAGTTTTTATGTCTGATCTTGTAAAACTTCCAGATCATTTTCATTCAATTCAATAAAATATAAAAGAAAAAAAAAATGAACACTAAAATCAACAGGTAGAGTACTAAGTAACTCAAGTTAATGTTACTCGGAATAAGCAATACTTCAGCACAATTTCTAAGACATCAGGAAAATAGTGAAACGTTAACTTTCACATTTTGACCATCAGCCACACAAGCATTCAGGGCTCTACAAATGTAATGGCAAAGCTTTAATATTCATCGAGAAAATCATCCGTCAGAAATGACCACGAGTTAGTGGGTACACACTGTCATTCAAACAGATACATAATTAACCACAAACCCTTGTATGGCATGCAGTAAAGGATATGTCAAATTGATATACGGTAAATATATACGTATATAATATATATGTATGTAAATATCTCTAACTCTGTGAGATACAGGGCCGTCAACACACTGAACTGGCCGCTGCTCTGCTAAAAATCAAAATGATGCGAGGAATACCATCCCCATCACCTACTTTCCTAAATTAACTCCTCTTAACATTCATTATAAATGTTTCTCAAAGAAACACAAACTATAAATCTCTAATTTGATTATAATAAAAATAATTCAACGTAAACTAAACTTTCTGTCAAGAAAGAAAGTTAACACTACTTGGTGCATTCTAAATGCAAAAGAAACTCCCTATTAATAATAATTGATTCCTAACAAGGTCAAGAACATTTCACGAAACATTTGAACAAATGGAGACCATTACAGTATTAAAACTTGAGAGAGAGAGAGAGAGAGAGAGAGAGAGAGAGAGAGAGAGAGAGAGAGAGAGAGAGAGAGAGAGAGAGAGAATGCCCTTTTACCTTATTTTGGCTAAAATATATATCTAATACAGTTACATTACCAACTGCTCCTTTATTAGGATGTGAAAACTGCTGGGGGGGATACTCCGATGTTATCAAGCCACCAAATAACTGTATATAAATTACACGCAACATAAAAAAGTAACAGTGTTACAGTTAATACCTACCAATTGCTGTACATAGGTTTAGTATAATCAAATGGACAAATAATTCCAGCAAATACAGTTAAGAACTAATGTTTTAAACAAATATTTAGATTTGAAACAAACTATGAAACATATATATTTATCCCTTAAAGTAATATATGGGAACAATAAAACCAAGATTTTCGTTATCATAAACAAAAGTTTTAAAATGTAACATCAAGAACATCTGCTGATAACTATGGCGCAGATATGAATATTGTAGAGAAAAAGATTAGCTTTCCAAGTCGTAAAATTATCAAACAATGCTGTGCACTTAAAAATCTAACATGGTTTTGCTTAATGCACATAAGTAACATCCAAATAAAATCCAAACATGTTATCACATAATATATAATATTTGAAGAACTCTAAACAGAGGAAAAACTAAACATGAACAACTATTACTGTATTAACTATTTTTTATATAACAATGCCGAGGACTTATGAACGGCATTTTCCCCTTTCCTAACATGCAATTAAAGGAATATAAATGTTACAGAAGCTGTAATTGACAAGACAACCTTCAATATATCTCTATGCTGACGACAGAATCAATAAAAACAACGGTGAGGAACCAACTACAGTATTTTCAGTAATCTGCTTGTTCACAGTTAACTTTCTTACTTTACTATTATCTGTATATTAGTATTGGGTAGTTTTTCCTGACGATCGAGTTATTTTTCCTTCAACATTTCAAATATTTTTCGAGCTGTTGATATTTCCTATATAGTTTATTCACAGAAAACCACATGATTGCTTGGAATTTTTTTTCTTAATGGCTCCTCTCTCGTAACGAAGAGGCTAGAGTACAGTATATAAAATCTTCCGTTACTACGTGCAAATACAGCAAGGGTACGAAGCTTCGACAAAAGAAAATATACGGTAGTATTCTTTTTCGATACCACGGGTTTTGTCGATGACTGAGTTGAGTATCTAACTTTAGTATTTACTACTATACAATGAATACGCAAATCCACTACCTTAAAAACTATTGAGCTGTACAGTACACCATGTCCAAAAATTACATTTACTTAAACCAATGAAGTACTTGGATGAAGAATTTCACAAAGCATCTCTACAACCAACATGCATATACAGTATATTGTATACTATATGTATATATATGTGTACTATGTACCGTGTGCATATACAATATAATATATATATATATATATATATATATATATATATATATATATATATATATATATATATATACATATAAATATATATATATATATATATATATATATATATATATATATATATATATATACATATATATATATATATATATATATATATATATATATATATATATATATATATATATATATATATATATATATATATAATCTATATATACATATATATATATATATATATATATATATATATATATATATATATATATATATATATATATATATATATATAATCTATATATACATATATATATATATATATATATATATATATATATATATATATATATATATACATAAATATATATAATCTATATATATATATATATATATATATATATATATATATATATATATATATATATATATATATATATATATATATCATAAAAATCTGACATAATTAGTGCGACTAGACAGGCACCAGGTAACTCTCTAACCTACATTATCAGGTACACAAACTCATCCATAATGCATTAGGTTTGAATTGCCAATATTTCCCTTGTGTTATCCGATGAGTGAAAAAGAAATCGTTAATTTACAAACGTAAATTATAATGAAATCCAATATACACTTCCTTATTATGATTCATAAACCAAAAAACCCTGTATCGCAGGTCAGGTTATGATTTTTAAGATTCAATTTGGCGTACATTAAATTTTCTGTTCAACGAAAGACAAAATATTAAAAAAATACATAGAAGATGACATCACAGCTTACTCTGCATAAAGAAAAACAAGCATTATGGCTATATAACAATTATAATGGATGAATAGGAGGCCTTAAAGGAAAACTTCAACATATAAGACCTGCAATTTTTATGTTCTAATCGTTTACATTTTGTGGAGTTTGCCATCAGTTTCCGTTCTTTCCTCTTTGAAAGTTTTATGAAGCAATTTTAATCTCCTGAATAATTCTAATTATTCATTGCCATATTTGAATATTTGTTGGCCAGAGTCACCAAGATACTTTTCAATACATCTACAGTTATAATCTCTGTCAAATACACAAACAAAGCGATAATCACAACACAGAATGCTTGAATAATGCAAATGGAAGCTATGTTACTGTTACTAATAAACAGTTTAATCTATCCTTTAGTTATACATATTTACAACTTGACTACCACATCCTGAAGAACAATTTCTTCAAAACATTTCCTCAATAGAGACAATCTTGTCTTAGAATGAGTGTTGGTATGCATTACAGTAGTATACAAAAATATACAGTATAAAAAATTGTGTATTTGGGGAAAAATGGCAATGCCAGAACTAACACACACACAAGTACAGATTTCTTTTTTCAATTCAATACGAATTAAGCCTACGTTTTATCCTTAGGATTACTTACAAATATAATAATCAACCAAAAGGAATGCTACAGATCACCTTCCAAACAGTTACTAAAAAAAATATTAAATGTAATTTTTAATGGTAATGTAAGGACAGTGAGACAAGCGTCACCAAGATCAACTGATACTTTATTCGAATGTGCACGGAAGTATATTACTTGTAAGGACACCGATCCCTACGTCGTCCAGAAAATCGACAAACTACTTATTTATTTGAATTCTCTTTTCGCCACACTGTGGTTTCCCATGTATATATATTCCGCTCTACCAGAGCTACATTTCGACACATGTATCATTTCATAACATGTTTCTGTTAACCCATAATTCATATATTTGTAAGTGTAAGAAAACACATATATTTTGGCGGGCACCTCAATCTGATTTGGCGCCAGCGTCATCCTACCTTTCCGTCCGCACCTTGTAATATACTTCCGTGCACATTCGAATAAAGTATCAGTTGATCTTGGTGACGCTTGTCTCACTGTCCTTACAGTAACAGTACAACAAAGCTGCAACAACAATGATAATTTGCCAGATATCAAATATAGAAAGAACTGTGAAAATTAAAAATTTGCTTTCCTTTCAGTGGTCAAATCATAAGTTACCTCAAAATAATTTCAGTTATATTTCGAGAATCAAATAAAATAGTATTAAAACGAAGCATAAAAACTACTGCACTGTACAAATAATATTATAACTTAAATTCTACATAAATCAGCTAATTATAACTCTTAGCTTCTTTTCCAAATTTAATCATTTCTAAACAGTCTATGTATAAGTAAGGAGTAATGTGACCTCAAGCCTATGACCCTAAAAGTAAATTAAGCCACCTAACGCATGGTGTTAACATGCACAATTTCATATGTTAAGCTGTGGTGTATAAGTTTTTGACCCTTCACCATAACCAACAGTGCAAATTTATTATTATTAATTTAAAAAAAGGCCATCTATTGCTAAGTTTTCAAAATTCTATCATCTATAGTTTGTATCTTTAAACACTTTTGCATATCAGACGTACGTTTGATACAGAGGGCTGACTAGAATACAAAGATTTCTTTTTCGTATAAGAAATGTGCATGCAATGACTGTTACAACACATTTGCACTTACCCAAATGGAAGAAATTTCTTTCACTTTTCTACTTTAATCCCAAAAACGATAACTTTCCAAATCATATAAGAATTTGCATGAATTTGCAACTGTTATGATGAAGATATCTAAAAAAAAATCTGGAGCATATATACTGGATGCACACATACATTTATATATATGTACTAATACTGTATGTATAAACACTTGAATCACAGTAATGCACTGATCATTTAATAAACGAGGCCTAAAATATGTAGTAAAGTAACTAACTTACAAAGTCAATTACATTTTTAGTCAATTACATTTTTAGGATATATATACTTACAAGTGTCATTACTAATCAAACTATTACCCATGTTTGAGCTACAGATTCTAACCTTTCTCCTGTGATATCTATATTCCATGTTTTCACGTTCCTACCTTTCATTGATATTTGGGTATTGTATTATGTACTAATGATTTTCAACTACAGTAATCACATTTGAATTATTTTTCAAAATTTTACTGCTCTACTCTATTTTTAGTTTAATTGAATGTATCAATGGCTGCATGTCATTCAGATGCTTGTCCTCTTAGGAATTGACAATTCAAAATTATGGCTGATCTATACAGTATACCTACATGAAACTCTTTATTTTATTTGTAAAATTCCTATATTGGCATATTGTAAATATTACGTAGACATGCATGGCTAAATCTCCCTACTACTGTTATCCTAAATCTTCCTTGAAGTATAAGCTTGACACAAAACATATCATGTATAGCGGTGGGCATATGCTGAGATTCAAGTGATGTTTATCTCAACTAAAAAATGACACATAAGTATACGTACAATATACAGTATATGCAAACAATCAAGTGCATGATAGAACATACACACTTATGAACACTATGCTTTAGATGATAATCATTAACTGTACTGACCTCTAAATTCAAAGATTCGTTTTTTAAAAATATAACAATATTCACAATTGTAGCTATTCGAACATTTCTCTGACATTCACAGCCTACATCTTTAGTGGGAGAGCATAAACAGAATTTAGCCAACCCTACCTTCTCTCGTGGGTCATACTAATCCTAACCTAACAATCTCTGCAAGAGGTATGGTAATACCGAACCCCCTTTAAACTACTCCACCATTTCTACAAAAGAAAATTTCATACCAAATTTTAGAAACCTTAATTTGGTAATGATTCTTCATGTATTATATTAAATCAATAAAGTAAGAATTACTTTATGTTCTACATCTAAATAAAACTATACTTATGAATTGCATTGGAGACCATACAAATGGTAGCTTATGATAGATTCACCTGAACTAAGAAGGGTCATGGATAAATATGATAAAATATAAACTTTCAAGTTTATGGGAAAATGATCACATCTTTCCTTCTGCTATTTGTTGAACGCAGATGCAAAGAGATGTCATTTCAAGAAGCACCTTGGTCTGTAACTCAACAGACGTGTTTCTCTTCAGGTGAATGCCTTTAATGCGGTGAGAAACCTCCACAGAAATTTGATGTAGGACTGGTAGAGAGGTTAGTATTATCAAAAGTCCTCGTTACTTCTTCCAAGCCTCCAGTGGAGTTACCATTTTGACAATTTTCTATCACCTTGTTGACAAACTCTGTAGTATGGCCAGCAATTTTGTGTTCTGCAACAAATTAGAAATAAAAAATAACATCAAATGACACTTACCGTGTACTGTACTTTAACATACTGTACTATATATCAGTTGGTGAATATTCTAACTTCTATGCTACTGTACTCTAAGAAAAAAAAATAGTACCAAATATTATAATCCACAACTTACTGTTCTTCATCTTCACAATTTTCTCCAAAGCCACTGTAATCTGTGCTTGGTTCTGAGAAGATGACGAATCAAGACCAGCCTGATGTTGCATGGGATCGACTGGTGCGCTGGCTGCCCCACATTCAACTTTCTTCAGAAGAACTGCTCGCGCCTCTTCAAGCAACATCAGCATACCTTTGTGCTCTTGTTCCAAGCCGTACAGTTTAATCTTGTTGGCCTCGTGCTGAGCTTTCTTCTTTAAACGGCAGGCTCTGAAAATTCATAAAAATAACAACAATGATCACACTGTTTCATCAAATCCAGAAAGAAATCTTCGGATTCAATAACTATCAACTCAAAGAACCTTTACCTTGTAGTCATAATACTAATATCTATCTATCTATCTATCTATTCATTATAAATGTACAGTAACATGACTGCCATAATACATTACAGTATAGAAAATGAGTTATTAAGAAAATACGCTTCTTACCTGGATGCCAACTTATTTTTCTCCTTGCGCGACTTTGGTCTCACATTGAAAGGTAGCTCCGATACAGGGGTCATGTCATTAATTGTCTATAAAAAAGAAAAAAACAAATATTGTATTAATAACACTTTTATATTAACTGTGTAGTAGTAAACTTTTGAAATATTCTTGAATCAGTATAAGAATTTTGATAGTAAAACCTATTATTTCAATATTTACCTCGTACTGTAGTTCCATTGATAATATCATTGAAGCTACTGGCTTTCAGACCTCTAAATAAAAAAGAACAGAAAACATTTCTCTCTCTCCTTCTCCTTCTCACGATACTCAATTCTCCTGATAGATAACATAATAGGGGGGGGGGGGTATTTTCAACTGCAACGCTTTCAAAATACTGCACAGTACTAAATTAGTTTGAGCTCAAGAGGCTGGCATGAAGTTCTTTGAATAACTATACACATTGTTGATGTTCCTCCCACTGCAACATCTATCAGTATGACTAGGCATTATAGGGGAGTGGAAGAATGAGATATTTCTTTCTTCTTTTTATTTGGTCAGGAAGCCAGTAGCTTTGATGATACTAATATAACTACGAGGTAAAATTCCTTGAAACAATTCCGTTACTCCAATTTTCATAAGTACATAGCATTGTGGATTGTACAAACCTTTCCATTTAAAAAAAAATCCAATAACCATGAAGAAATTTTCTATAAGTGACGATACAAATCTTCATCGTACCTTATTAAGTTTATCCAGTTCTCTGCCAATGCTGACCAACTTGCGGGGATTTGGTGTAAGATCATTACCATCTCCTCTTCTGGCTTTTCCACTGTAATAGAAGAAACACAAATAATATGAATAACAATAGTATTAGTAAAAAATAAAGATTTTTAATAGGAAATCTATTACAGTATTTCCATACTGACCTCTGAATAGAAAAACTATTACGTGGAAGTACTAACTTGACAACCTTTTAATAGAAGAAAAAAAAAGAGAAACGGGGGGCCCTCATACAATCCCTCTTTTAATCAACTGCCACATGCTTACTTTCGATCAAACATTTTGAGACCAGTGGCGATAAGTTTTAGGGAAGGAGATTTGTTACAGCCATATGTTGGCAGCCCTTTAATCCTACTGTGATGACAGCATTTATATATATCTAGACACTGTAGACAGTCATTTCAGACATTTTGAATGACTATCTAAAAGCACCAATATAATGATCCTTTTAAACATGTCTGCGTATTACAAATCGCAATTCTGTTTCACTTGGGAACATTCCTGAAAAATCACAATATTCACATATTATTTTGAAATCGGCGCGCATAAGGTGGTGCATTTTGGAGCAAGAGTTCATTGCAATAACTCTTAGGGACCTTCCGTATGGCTCCTTCGATTTTTACTTTTCCTCATTCCCTTTTGATTTCTTTATTCTACGGTATTGTTCAACTTCTTTAACTATTCTTTTCCCTGATTTTAAATCTAATCGATTCATTTTAAATATCATCACGGTGAGCTTATAACAATCTAGAAATGTAACTGATTGGTCTTAGTAAATTATCTATTTAACATTATTGGTTACTAGGAAGGCAGGATTATCAATTAATAACAGGACATGCATTCCTGATATTATCACATGACAAAAATATTTAATTTACAACAAATACCGTAGATTAAATTACTTAATTTCATTCAGTTTATTGAAAAGCATTAATTTATGACCCTTCAAAATATATCAGTATATCTGTGTTTTATGACTTGTAGACAGTATTATTATTATTATTGTCATCATCAATACTAGCTAAGCTACAATCATAGTTGGAAAAGCAGGATGCTATAAAAACAAGGGTTACAACAGGGAAAAATAGCCCAATGAGTAAAAGAAATAAGGAAGTAAAACATAGAACTTAAGGAAGAATTGTCTTACCTGTGTTTTATGCCTTGTATAGAACACAGGGGCGAAAACACGGGGTCCATGACTGAAGGAAGATTGTGAGGGTCTTTCTCCTGTTGGTTGATGCTGACGCGATGACCTTTCGGTCCCTTTGCTTGTACATTATACTGCCAGAAATACCTTTCCTTCTTGCCAAGAGAACCGCACACACTTCCGGTGTCTTCGCTCACAACGGAATCTGATATAAAAATTCTAAGTTTAGACAATTATTAAAACAAATAATAAAAATTACCTGCTATGTAAATAATTGCAAGATGAGAAAAAAAAACAGCTGACGATAACTTCCTAAGGTATACTATGGTCAAACTAAATTAAGTAGAAATATGGCTGTCATTTAGAGTTGCCAAACTTATTCTGGACTTATAATCCAACTCAAGTCAAATCTCCCAAGGGGCCCTTAACCTGGTCATTATATTTATAAATTTATTCTGGACTTATGATCCAACTCAAGTCATATCTCCCAAGGGGCCCTTAATCTGGTCATTATATTTATAAATTTATTCTGGACTTATAATCCAACTCAAGTCATATCTCCCAAGGGGCCCTTAACCTGGTCATTATATTTATAAATTTATTCTGGACTTATAATCCAACTCAAGTCATATCTCCCAAGGGGCCCTTAACCTGGTCATTATATTTATAAATTTATTCTGGACTTATGATCCAACTCAAGTCATATCTCCCAAGGGGCCCTTAACCTGGTCATTATATTTATAAATTTATTCTGGACTTATGATCCAACTCAAGTCATATCTCCCAAGGGGCCCTTAATCTGGTCATTATATTTATAAATTTATTCTGGACTTATGATCCAACTCAAGTCATATCTCCCAAGGGGCCCTTAATCTGGTCATTATATTTATAAATTTATTCTGGACTTATGATCCAACTCAAGTCATATCTCCCAAGGGGCCCTTAATCTGGTCATTATATTTACTTCACCCACAACCTGTCTGGAAGCAGGGAAGCGGTTAGACATAGTCTGCTTTACTGCAATCTACCATCACTTGAGGAATTGACATTGTTTTCCATCTCATTTCATTTATTTTCATTAGTATGTCCACGTTAGATTTGAAATCAGCATACTTTAGTTTCTATCTGTATACCATCAAAATGGTTAGAGTATTTACCACCAGCAGGACAATGCCCTTGAGACTGACTATCTATACACTCAGAGCTCAAGGCCATTTCTATTCAAGTTAAGATCATGGAGGGTAAAGCAATGGCTGCTGATGACTAAGCAGATAGATATATAGGCAATCCCAAACCTCACATCCTTAGCTCACAAGGATGGTGAACTTACACACGCTACAAGAAACTGTCAAGCGTGAGTGGGACTTAAACCCCAGACCGGCAGATAGCCAGACAAGGGCGTTTCCAATAAAATATTGATAGACATGATAAAACTTTTCAAAATTTATCACATGATAAGTGTTGCAGAACACTGCTGATAAGCTGTTTTCTCTTTCTGATTTGATATGGAGATTGGTAACATATTTTATACTTTTACAGAATATTACATCTTAGGGCACCGGTCTTCAACCTTTTTGAAGTCATGGCTGACTTTTGATGTCTAAATACCCATGGCTCACTAATTCCGATTTAGAATAGGAATTGTTAAGTTCAAAATAAAAGTTATAGTTCTTAGAACTGGAACTTGATTATATGTTATTACCATAAATTGAAAATATAGATTTTCATAAATTCAATACAATATACAAATATAATCAGAATCTTTAAATTACCATTTTGATTATCTAAAAATAAACTAGTGCATTAAAATTTAATACAGTATAATTTTCTTGAATTTAAAATGCAAAAATGGTTGGAAAATTTCCATGACAATTTCTCTGGTAAACAAATTAATTATTTAACTGAAAATGTAAATACAATTTGCTTACAGTCCTTAAGGTATAAAACGGAACAAGAGAAAAATATATGTATATGCAACTTTTCTGCTATATTATCCAAAATTGGAGGAAATAAAACTTCAATAGCATGCTTTCATATCCAGAAATCTCTTCTTGAGAGGGTGGCGAAAGAAAAGTCAAGTTTGAGATGTTTGCGAGTATGAGGGTGGGCGTGTTCAAGCATTTTCGTGGCAGAGTATTATTTGTCAGCCCTAAGAAAGAGATGAGAAGAGCCACCAGTCTGAAAATCGAGCACAACACCTTATATATGTTGAACCTTTATCCTTTGGGGTTGTTGTTTCCAATGGTTGCATACAGTGCCCACCAGGGGTGACAAATCTGTGACCTTGAATTAAGGTAAACTTTCAAATTGACCTTTTGAGGTAAAACTGTAGACCAATTGATACAACTTGATGCGAGGTACTGTACATGGTGGTGCATTGAATCTTTGAAATTTATTTTCATTTTTTCTCCGAAAAATCATATTAGTGAAATTATAGTATAAAACCATAAGATGCATATGGCATTGTGCATCATAGAAAGAGGTTAAATCCTTGGTAACTTGCATTGCATAGCAACAGGGTGACCATGTCATCTGATTGTCAGTGGAGTGAATTCTATGTATCCTGATCTAGACACATATTGCACTGGTACCATACCAATCTTGCCTTCTGCACACCATGGAAACAAATTCTTTGTATCATGATCCAGACACGTATTGCGCAAGTACCGTACCAATCTTGCCTTCTGCACACCATGGAAATAAACTCCATGTATCATGATCCAGACACGTATTGCGCAAGTACCGTACCAATCTTGCCTTCTGCACACCATGGAAATAAACTCCTATCATGATCCAGACACGTATTGCGCTAGTACCGTACCAATTTTGCCTTCTGCACACCATGGAAACAAATTCTTTGTATCATGATCCAGACACGTATTGCGCTAGTACCGTACCAATTTTGCCTTCTGCACACCATGGAAATAAACTCCTGTATCATGATCCAGACACGTATTGTGCAAGTACCGTACCAACCTTGCCTTCTGCACACCATGGAAATAAACTCCAAGTATCATGATCCAGACACATATTGTGCAAGTACCGTACCAACCTTGCCTTCTGCACACCATGGAAATAAACTCCATGTATCATGATCCAGACACGTATTGTGCAAGTACCGTACCAATCTTGCCTTCTGCACACCATGGAAATAAACTCCATGTACTGTATCATGATCCAGACACGTATTGTGCAAGTACCGTACCAATCTTGCCTTCTGCACACCAAGGAAATAAATCCCCCCCACCCCTTTACTTTCACTCATTATAAGTCACATGTAATTGTACATTTATACCATGAACAATTAGTGAGTTAGAATAAGAAAAGAAAATATATTTATTTCCATATTTTTTTTTCATATACTGTTTAATTATAATTATAGGTCCGGATAATAGAAAATATATACTGTAATCTTATTTGTATTTATTATCATATTTCTTATATAACTTTAAATTTTACATTATTTGTTTGTCCGGCCCACCTGATAATCAGCCCCTGGCCCACAGATTGCAACCCACTGCCTTAGGGCAAGATTCATGAATGAAATATGAGGAAACTGGCAACATCTCACACATGCTCCATGTTACTAGTTAGTCTCGTTTGACTGCTTTCCACTTTTTAAAAAAATATATCAATAAATACGTATGGCAATTTAAATTTTTACCTATTTTGACTGCAGTTTACTGTAACACAGTGGTACTTATTTGTACTGACACGAATACAACCCAAAAATCTTTTAGAAGGAGAATGAGCAGTGTGAGCTTGTGTTTACGCTGATAAATCTCCTGGTAAAAGAACTCAAGTTTGTATGGTTATGAAAAATACCAATTACTCCCAATTTTGTCATATTAAAACGACTGGACAAAAACATTATTATACAGTATATGAAGTGTGCTATGTCCTCACAAGACGACAGTACTTACCGTTATCGGATTCCGAGTCATAATGCTCGTTATCGGATTCATCCTCCGAATCGATTCCTTCATCGATGGATAAATCATGGGCAGCAGGGGAAAGGATCCCACCAACTGGTGAAAAGGCAAAATAATGTTAAATTGGAAAATATTGCTTTTAGATAAATGTAATGAACTATACTCAATTCTTTTTAATGAGGAGCATTTGCACCGACTCGCAGCGGTGCCCTTTTAGCTCGGAAAACGTTTCCTGCTATCTGGTTGGTTAGAATTATCTTGTCCAATCAATCAGCGATCAGGAAACTTTACCGTGCGAAAAGGGCACCCCTGCGAGTCGGTGCAAATCTGCCTCACTAAAAAGAACTGACTACACTTATACTAAATTGGTTCAAGTTAAGATACTGCATTTTATACTCTTAGACCAAAAAGGGAGCCTATATTCACGTTAAAAAGAAAACAAATCCATTAAATTACAAAAACATATTGTATAGAAAATTTTCTGGTATGCTTAAGAAACATACTACAGTAACAAAGGTAAAAAATAATTGGCTAAAAATGACATACATATATATTTAATAATAATGGTAATATGTTTAGACAAACAAACATTAATCTAATTTCAAAATTTGATATTTTTTGGAACCAATACTTTGAAACTTAAGAATAGCTGCTTACATTAGGTAAAAAGCAATATACCTTAAGTTAATATACATACATATATGTATAATATATATTATATACGAGGTCCATTCAAAAAGTATCCGACCTTGGTCCATAAAGAAAAAAACTGTACATTTGAAATTTGTTTATTCAATCACCGTCAGAGTACTCCCCTTGGGAGTGCAAACACTTTTCCCACCGGTGCTGCCACTGCTGGTAACATCTCTGGAATGTTGACATTCGGATGCTGTAAAGCTCTGCTGTCGTTTTTCTAATAATTTCCCCTCTCGACTCAAAATGCTTACCTTTCAGGATTGTTTTCAGTTTAGGGAACAGCCAGAAGTCACAAGGTGCCATATCCGGAGAGTAGGGAGGATCCCGAACAAGTGGAGTGTTTTTTTTGTCCAGATAAGCTTGGATCAAGTGGGCAGAATGAGCAGATGCATTATCATGGTGCAGTTGCCAGTTTTGCGCCGCCCACATTTCTGATCCTGTGCTTATTCCTACTTCTTCAGTACTGTAATTTCGTTGATGGTTATACGACGGTCATCCTCCACTATTTGACGAACATTTTCAATGAATTCTTCAATTCTGCTGGTGGATGGCCTGCCTGACCGTGGCTTGCTCTCAACTGAGGTTTGTCCATGCTTGAAGCGATTATACCACTCCTTTATCTGTGTTATTCCCATGGCTTTATCGCCAAAGGCTTGCTTAATCTTCCGGATAGTTTGCACTTGTGTATCACCAAGCTTGTAGCAGAACTTAATGCAGTAGCGCTGCTCGATGCGCTCCGACATGTTGTGTAAGGATGAAAATCCGACGAGCTTGTGCTGGATGTCTGCACTCTAGCCCTCACAGGCGGGTACTGCCACACACTAAAGATTTTAAAATTTACACACATGTGCAGTAAGAGTGCTGTCAACTCCCACAAAACTAATTAGCTGATTGGTGAATTATTTTTCCTTTTATGAACCAAGGTCGGATACTTTTTGAAGTATATATATATATATATATATATATATATATATATATATATATATATATATATATATATATATATATATATATATATATATATATATATATATATATATCACTATAGTGATATAAAAAATAACTTTGCCCATAAGATTTGCAGATGACATAGTTCTATTTAGTGAATCATGGGAGGAATTGCAAAAGATAATAGAAGATTTAAATATAGAAAACAGAAACTTAGGACTGAAAATGAGTATGAGTAAAGCCAAGATAATGTTCAATAAAAATGTAAAAAAAAACAAATAAGGGTTAAGGACTAACTTATAAAGATTGGTAATCAATAAACATAATTAGGATAGGACAGACAGTAAGTGTTTCCCTAGGACATGAGACCAAAATTAAAAGAAGGATAAGCATGGGATGGAGAGCTTAGTAAACAAATTGAGATTATGAAAAGTAAAATGCCACTTTCTCTAAAAAAAAAAAAGAAAAAAAGTATTTAATCATATGGTCCTATCAGTATTAACTTATGTATCAGAAACTTGGAGCATTACTAAAGCCTTCAAACCATATGCTAGTTACAACTCAAAGAGCTATGGAAAGAATAATGACGGGAGTATAGAAATACTTGGAGACAAAAAAAGAGCAACATGGATATGAGAGCTAAAGTGGAGAATGTTCTAACAACATGTAAGAAAAAGAAATGAACATGTGTAGGACATATAATGAGAATGGCAGATAATAGATGGACATTAAGAATAACAGAATGGGTCCCTAGAGACTGAAAATGAAGGAGGGGAAGGAAGAGAAGACTATGGATTGACAAGCTATGAAAATTTGTAGGTAAAGTATAGACTGACACAGAAAGACCACATACAGATGATAGTGGAAGGACATGTCTGAGGCCTTTATCCTGCAGTGGACTAGCAACAATTGATGATATATATAAATATAAACCCAGACCACTGTTTTCAACTATAAAACACTATCAAATTGCCAAATCTGACTTCTGAATAGTAACAAAGAATATCAACTCTTGTTTATAAAGAAGGAAAAACCATTGAAACACCTCTTGTAAACTAATTGCATCACAATCATTCAGACAAAATACTGCACCAAATAGAGTACATGAATGGCTTCATTTTCTATGTGATATACAGTACACAGTCTACTGATTACCAATAAAAACATAATCATTACTAGTATATTAGCTTTGGATCTTTGTAATACGTGTATACTATAATAATGGATATGGAAAGAAGAAACCAAACATATGCATATGAAGGAGCACATAAATTCAAGCAATTATCAACCTAAACGTACTGCATACACAGAAGAAAACCAGCCTATGCCCCCAATACAAGAGAAGCTTATGATGTATCAACTAATGATAAGGTTAAAAACACAAACCTGTACTTAGCGATGAAGCTGATCCACCGTATTCTTCTGCAAGCGATCCCGTTGATAGCAGGTGCTGTCGTGGTTCTCTGCGCTGCCATGCTTGCTCAAAGGAAAAATTGCGAGTTGGTGCTGACGATGAAAGTCTGGCAGAGAGTAGGGGATTAGCAGCCGTAAGTGACGTTGGTCTTGGTACGGATTGTCCCATAGGTAGTTCCTGGGGAGAAGGTGCACCTTGTGGTGATGCTACGCTGTGAGGAGACAATGGAGTGGGAGAACGTAACAATAACTCTTGCAGTGCCGACGTTGAGCCAGATGCTTGATTGTGTTGTTGCTGAGGGATATTCTGATGTTGATTTGACCCGGGACACTCTTCTATACTGCCTAACTGGTTGTTGACTTGTTGTCCAGGAAGAGAGGACGATGTGAGGAGGGGATCTCTCCACCCTCCTCCCTGGGGAGGGAATGATGATGCTAAGAGAGAATACAGTGAAGAGCTTTCAGGCTTTACAGGTTGCGTCATAGTTGTTGGAAAGATGTATCCAGATCCAGTAGGTGTTGAATAACCTTTGTTATCCATAACTTCATCTGGGTGAACGGTCAACATTGTCAAAGGAGAGTTAGACTGATCCATTCCAGAACTTGAAAACTTCTCAGGAATCAAAAGGTCGTCCAAATTCACATCATCAAGTATGTTGTTTTCATCAGTTGAATTTAAACCAATGGAATGATTTGGAAGGAGATCATCAACTCCAAGAAGATCATCCAGAGGTTCCAACTTGATGTCCAAGTCGAGATCCATTGACTGCGTCCACAGAGAAGGAGAGTTTGGTCCAACTGGGGAAAGGCTGCTGTTGTCATTATTTGTGGGAACAGTCATACCGGTGTTATTCTCCCAATAAGGACCTAAACTGTTGTTTGAAGGTTGGTTGGGGAGTGAGCTATGCTCCTCCATATGTAGAGCCATTG
Organism: Palaemon carinicauda; assembly: GCF_036898095.1. NCBI lineage: Eukaryota > Metazoa > Arthropoda > Malacostraca > Decapoda > Palaemonidae > Palaemon > Palaemon carinicauda. The sequence continues at coordinate 165,973,706 of NC_090732.1, read as the reverse complement.
ACGAGAGGCCGGAAAAATTATGAACGTGTTGCGAAGCCCTGTTCCCGGGACCTCGGGGGATTGGGACTCCCCCGCTCATGGGCGTGTCAACTCCCATTCCGTTGTCACACCAGTCGAACAGATAGTCACTCTGAAAAAGAGTAAAATAACATTAATTACAATCACAAAGCAAACTCTTTATATATTGTAACCTAACATTCTAAGCATAGCTATAATAATTGCTCAGAAATCCTTATCCTTACAAAGCAAACTCTTTATATATTGTAACCTAACATTCTAAGCATAGCTATAATAATTGCTCAGAAATCCTTATCCTTCAAGCATACTAAAAATTAAAATCAATTACATAATTAAATCTAATAATCTTTACATGACCATTAATTCAAGTTTGTTATGATAAATATATAGGGTACAAATATTGCATTTCTGTAACCCAACACTTTAAGCATACCTATAATAATTGCTCAGAAATGCTTATCCTTTAAGGATACTAAAAATTAAAATTACAGTAATTACATACTAATCTTCAATTGACCACTATAGTAATTCAAGTTTGGTATGATAAGTATATAGGATAAACAAATTGCATTTCTGGACATTTAGATAATCAGAATCACAAAAATACAAAACAAAATAACAGAATATCTAAAGAATACATCCTGACTATTTAAAAACTCTACATTACTTAAAGAAAAGCAAAAATATTTAAATTTTTTTCAGAACTCATCGTGGCTACAGCTCTGTGACAACTGGATATCGACCACAAAAATATACCTTTAATGACAATTTTAAAAATTCAGAACATATATAAAATTGTAGGTAAAAATAAGTGCGCTCTCTCTCTCTCTCTCTCTCTCTCTCTCTCTCTCTCTCTCTCTCTCTCTCTCTCTCTCTCTCTCTCTCTCTCAAAGAAGTGATGTATACTTGTAAACAAATTTAGAATGTAACTGTGAAGTGTATAAGGCATATTTCTTTTCAAATAACATAATGTTCAGAACGTATTGCATGAAATTATTCTTCAACAAACTGTACTCCAACGCTTTAAATGAAATATATTATTAATTAATTCATATGTCAAATTAATCAATGAAGTCTCCAAACAGTGAATATATGGGACTCATATACATTTGAAAATTAACTTTCATTCAGTAACATTAACATCCTGAGTTCACTTTTATCTTTCTTCTCATCAGTAAAACACTTCTTTTACACATTCATTTGACTGAAATTACCTTTTACTTTTCATTTTCTAATGTAAAACCTTTCAGAATTACTTCTAATCATGTATCACTTCCATTCAATACTTAATAATCTTGAGAACCAAAATTCCTAATCCTTATTTTGAAGAAGCAGATGTGCATTTCTACAGGAAATCTAGTCCTTTACTCTCTCCTATTTGACGGAAAATCAACAAACATTTATTAATGAAAATTAAAATCGACTTAATCACAAATTATCAGAAATTTCAATCCTCAATCGATCAATTAATTTACAAGCATAAAAAGAAATACAAATATAAGAACACAGCGTATATGCCTAAACCGAATAGCCAACAATACTGTTGCAATTAACCAAAAGGATGTACTTATGAATTCAAATACAATAAGACATGGCACTTGCATTTTAATTGTTCAATATTATCTGATCTATTTTCGAAGAACTAATTCCCTAGAACCATAGCTAAGAGAAAATATAAATATAGGTGAGATAGGTGAGCGTATGACAAGGCTTCAGGCCAGTGTATATCCAATATGGAGTATGTAAGATAATTCTCTTACAATTGAGAAAGCCTCAAGACAAGAGGAAACAATTTTGTGTTAATTATTTAATGATACTAATTGTACCGCTAGTTGTGATAAATATGCACAAGACATAAAAATAGCCACAGATGTTGTTATAAAAAGAAATACTATCCTATAACTTTATGAATATTTAAACAGATGTTAGGAATTCGTTAATTATGCTTGCTGGCCTAATTCATTCAACAATAAT
>NC_090732.1:165932402-165967402 GCF_036898095.1 Palaemon carinicauda | reverse complement strand
AATAGGACTATTTCTGCACATCAGTATTGCATTAACCGAAAAATGGCTACCCAGAAATCAATGCATCTTTAAAACACAGGTTAAAGGGGGTATGTAAGTGAAGCAATTTTAAGGAAATGGAACTTTCATACCCTGAGCAATGTAATAAAATAAGAAAATCTTTGCCATAAATCCAGGAAATTTCTCACTTAGAATACGCAAACCTGACAATATTCTTTGCCCTATTCTTCATACCACATCTATTTTCCCACCCTTTAAACAATACAGCTTTCACGTCAACGACAACATATTCAAGAACTTTATTACACAATTCGTCTAAAAATGATCAAAGTGTTATTTATCCCTTCTGTATGTCATAGGCACAAATGACACGAGCCAAGAAACAAAGTGGAGTTTATGAACCGAGCTGTGCACCTTTTCAGAGAGCCCAGGTGTCTCGCCATAATAAAAAGCTCTGAAATGCAAGACTCGAAAATGACCCTCTTACCTGATTCCTTGAAGCACTTACGTTAAGTACACTTACCATTTATCTTTAATACAATATTTTAAATGTATTGAATTTTTATGCAAAATTTAAAAATAACAGTTACCATCAATTACACATTAACTTCAAAAAAAGCATAAACATGTCTGGAGCACATTAAATCACAATCCTTTTACATTATAGAGATTTTACACTACTTACATTACACATTTCAATACAAATTTGATGTTTTTGTCATTGACACAAGAGTATACAACTTTGCAATGAATTAAAATAATACTACCAAAAACCTGTACATTTGACATTTTAACCTCCTACAATAGAAGCTTCTTAAAAATTCTGATTTATTTGATTTAAATATCTTTTATACCAAATTCTAAAATCTGATAATTATTAAAAATTTCAAGAATTTGAGGCTTCTGAGCATATTAATAATGGCATAACACAACCATATTTTTTATGACTTTAGCTGTCAGCATAAAACCTGCACTGACAAGACAGCCGAATCAATAAGCAGACTAAAGTCCAACGTGTTTACAAGAACAGGCTGTCGGCCTTTGACAAGTACAATATATTCAAGTTAACACATTAACCTACAGCTCTCAGGACACCAGTAAAAGAATGAACAAGCTCTGTACATGGGGATTAAATAACAGTCTAAAAGAACAAGTGGTTACTCTAGTTAAGATCAGGATCTACCTCATGGACCCTTTAGCCCTTTTTGTAGTGAGGAATAAAATGGCAAATTCTGATAATCAAAGAGGAGGGGGGCAGAGGGAGACTCATCTGCCATAAGAGGAGAGTCTTATTAGTTTTTAAACATTTCCAAATTTGGGATAAAGGAAGGATCAAGGATGGGGAGTGGGAGATCTGAAATTGCAGGTGAGCATCAGGTTGAAATAAAAGAGAACTTATTTCAAAAGTATTTGAAAATGTGTAGAGATTTCATTTTACTTTAAAAATTAGCATATAATTCTTCAAGGTATATTCATGTAGCCCCAAAAGAAAAGAGAGAGAGAGAGAGAGAGAGAGAGAGAGAGAGAGAGAGAGAGAGAGAGAGAGAGAGAGAGAGAGAGAGAGAGAGAGAGAGAGAGAGAGAAGGCCAACTGTTGCAAAGTAATGCAAACGATTTAATAACTATCCTCACATTTAATTAGGGCGAAATTTGAGTAATATTCAATAATTATTCTCTCATGTTATTAGGACGAAATTTGACTAATATCTAATAATTATTCTCTCATGTTATTAGACGAAATTTGACTGATATTTAATAATTATTCTCTCATGATATTAGGACGAAATTTACCTAATATTTAAGAATAATTCTCACATGGTATTAGAATGAAATTTTACTAATAATTAAGAATTATTTTCACATTATATTAGGACGAAATTTAACTAATATTTAAGAAATATTTGCAAACGGTACTGGACGAAATTCGACTAATATTTAAGAAATATTCTCACATAGTATTAGGACGAAATTTGACTAATATTTAAGAAATATTTACAAGCGATATTGGGACGAAATTTAACTAGTATTTAAGAATTATCCCCACATTATATTAGGACGAAATTTAATTAATATTTAAGAAATATTTACAAACGATATTGGACGAAATTCGAGTAATATTCAAGAAATATTCTCACATTGTATTAGGACGAAATTTGACTAATATTTACGAAATATTTACAGACGATATTGGGACGAAATTTAACTAATATCTAAGAATTATCCCCACATTGTATTAGGACGAAATTTGACTAATATTTAAGAAATATTTACAAACGATGTTGGACGAAATTCGAGTAATATTCAAGAAATATTCTCACAATGTATAAGGACGAAATTTGACTAATATTTAAGAAAAATTTACAGACGATATTGGGACGAACAATGTATTAGGACAAAATTTGACTAATATTTAAGAAATATTTACAAAAGATATTGGACGAAATTCGAGTAATATTCAAGAAATATTCTCACAATGTATAAGGACGAAATTTGACTAATATCTAAGAAAAATTTACAGACGATATTGGGACGAACAATGTATTAGGACAAAATTTGACTAATATTTAAGAAATATTTACAAAAGATATTGGACGAAATTCGAGTAATATTCAAGAAATATTCTCACAATGTATAAGGACGAAATTTGACTAATATCTAAGAAAAATTTACAGACGATATTGGGACGAAATTTAACTAATATCTAAGAATTATCCCCACATTGTATTAGGACGAAATTTGACTAATATTTAAGAAATATTTACAAACGATATGGCGACGAAATTTGACTAATATTAAAGAATTATTCTCACATTATCTAATAAGAACTGTAAGATACCATACTATTCTTTACCTTTTAACTTATAAATCAAAAGAAGGATTCTAATTTGTTTTCGGACATAAAAAACAGAATTGAAAAGGGGAACACATTAGTCCTAAAAAAAGGAAAGCAAAGGTTAATCATTGAACATGTTTTCCTTTGGCAATATAAAAGATATTTATAGAATAATATGCTTTTTATCTTCTTTTAATTAAGAAACAAAAGGGGATAAAGCAAATTTCTCGTCAGTTTTATGATCGTTTGGCTGATAGCATAGGAAGAGAAGCTTAAGGTGCTACATGTGAGCAACATACCTTGAATTCCATTGATACAGAAGTTCTCCTTTAAATATCCCCCCAAAAGATGAAAGCAAAATGATTAGAAATGTGTATAAATCTTAAATCCACCAATCAAAAAGATTTTGGCAATTTAATCTAAATTCACAGAGCAAAGCCAAATAACTTTGGAGTCTAAAGATTGATAAGAAAATGGAACTCTTGAAAACAAGATTGGAAAAAATTAAATAAAAAATTACTTGAATAGAAACAAGGAATCAATGAGCGACATGAAACAATCATAGAAGTGCATAAAATAACTCCTAAGACCAAGATGTGTAGCAGATAACTCTAGACACGAAAGATTGCTCTAAATAATTCCATAGGCGATATTTTATTCCAAATAACTTATAAATCACTTCATTATCCAATGAGTGCCTAAGGCAACTCCCTGGAAGTGTTCTAAATGACACTAAAGACATGTGTCCAGAATTACTTCCAAGACCGAAAAAGACCAAAAATGGTCATGAATAACTGAATGGACAAAAGGATAAAGCCCAAATGACTCGACAGACAAAGTGGTCTCGTGAATAAACCAGTGTGTACTACAAAAAAAAAAAATAGTTCTGCAAACGAGGGAATATTCAAAACTGGTAAATCAAGTAAAAGCTCTAGATGGCTTATTGAAATAAGAAATACCTCGAATATCTCCATGGATAAGGGATTCTGGTATTAATGATGGACTAATTAGTATTCCAAGTACCCTAAAAAAAATGTAAGAGCCGCAATTTCTCCACAATCCATGGCTAAGGAGTTCCTCCAATAACTCCATAGACCAAGAAGAGCTACAAAAGATATTTTAAGCAAATCTGAACTAAGGAGTATAATCACAAAAGTATGGTAAATCAAGGCATTACCCAATAGCCAATCTTTGCCAAGAGAAAATTCATAAAACAAGGGTAACTCTACAAGACAATTTTAAACAGAAAGTACTCAAACAAAATCCTGAATAATAAAGTAACTCTTTATAACAAGTGAAGGAAAAATGTATCTTTAAAACAATTATCTGAAGCAAATGTAAACAATGATTGTTCACAAACAGCTCTTTAGAGCAAGGAAGGCTCAAAGTAATCCAACAGACCAAAAACAAAAACACAGGATATCATAATTTACTCTAAGGCAATACTTTAAACCAGGCCGTATCACCCCTCACAAAAGACAAGTCAAGGAAAATTTTTTAATCTCTTAAATTCAAACTGGCCCAGATTATTCAACATCACAAGTATGTTTTACATCAAACAATGCAGAAAAAGTAGAACTAAATTACTGCGGTTGAAACTTAGTTATTCACAATAAAGCAACACATAAGAAGAAAACTCAGAAAACCTTTACAATCGTCATAGGTTTTATGTTATCAACATTGGATGGACTGGTACTAATCCGGACAGCTGCTCAAAGGCTAGAGAAGTGGCGAGAAAGTGACCCAATGAGGCACTGCCCAGCCCAAACAAAAGGCCTACACAGCAGATCAAGCCTTACCAGGAAAGAAGGACTGGTTAACCCTAACCAGAACAAGGGTTAAAGTGGGCAAAAATGGAGATGCGCCACCAACCATGAATGTCCAAGTGGGGTAACACCAAAAGGGTGCCAAGTGCCAACTGGACCCTCATTGCTCAGATCAAGACTCAGAGAGGCAAACAACGCTCTCTTGTGAGTTCGGCGTGATAAGACATGGTGATGATGTCATCAAGGTGCATAAGTATTGTTATACTTAAAGGCAAAGCTTAAAAACCAACAAATATTTACAGAGTAGGAAGGCCTAATGGACAGTAAGGATGGAAACAAAACCTTTTGAAATCATAAACTAAAACAGGGTAAAACACCCAGAATGATTAAGTAACATTCCAATCTATCAGACTTAGTCCAATATCTGCAGGTGACACTAAGAGCATGGTAGCATAGGAATACAATGAAGAATAGACATCATAGGGTAGAAAAGATCTTCGCCCAGTAGGACCCGACTTGATTGAGGACCTGGTCACAAAAATATATTAAGTAAAGTTTAGATCAAATATCTGGACTTGAGATGATATACCTTTTTAAAACATACATTATACAATATAATCAGATTGAAGACTTTCTACATCATTTAAAAAAAAAAAAAAAAAAAAATTATCTGAATATACCACAATATTTCTTTGTGAAAAAGAAGTATCATTTAATGCAAGTACCAAAACTTTTAGCCAATATTTTTTCTGATTCTTAATAGTACTATGATCAATTGCTTACGTTACTTCAAATGTTATATATAAATTATGGCAAACATGCGAGCATTGTGGTCAAATCAAATTTGAATTAAGTGACACAAAACAGAAAAATATATGATCTTTTTCTATGGTTTTGATAAAACAAAATATTACCCACATTCTATACCTCGTATAAATACGAAAAAATTAATATAAGTAAAAATTTCCACTGATGACAATACATTAGTTAGAGTGAGATTCAATACTAAGGCTTCTAGTAAATTTAGTATGATACAAGATAGCGAAAAAACTGAGATCGTGATCAAAGTTCTTGAAGTGATTCAGTCCTATTTCAAGTTCCAAAAACCTATAAGTTAATTTTACGTTTTGTTCTTTGTTGAAATTTTCAAATAAAAATGTGACAGTAGCATTTACGATAGTTAAGACTTAAGTACAATGTAAAATCAAAATTACTGTATATGGCACAGACAGCAGTAGATTTTAGGATTTGTAGAAAAATGATATTTTAATTATAAAATAAATTTTTGAATATACTTACCCAGTGAATATATATAGCTGCAACTCTGTTGCTCGACAGACAAAAAACTGTAAAAAACTCGCCAGCGATCGCTATACAGGTTGCGGGTGTGCCCATCAGCGCCAACTGTCGGCCAGATACCATACTCAATGTAAACAAAGACTCAATTTCTTCTCATCCCACTGCGTCTCTATTGGGGAGGAAGGGAGGGTTGTTTAATTTATATATTCACCGGGTAAGTATATTCAAAAATTTATTTTATAATTAAAATATCATTTTTAAATATTTTACTTAGCCGGTGAATATATATAGCTGATTCACACCCAGGGTGGTGGGTAGAGACCAGTTAAATATGTTTACATCTTATGAGCTAAGAGTTTTTATTTCATTTTAGAAGTTATCAATATAACAAAAACAAAATAAATAGGTACCTGGTAAGGAAGTCGACTTAGACGATTACTCTGCCTTATAAGTACGTCTTCCTTACGGAGCCTCGCGATCCTCTTAGGATGCTGACAGACCCCTAGGAGCTGAAGTATCAAGGGCTGCAACCCATACAACAGGACCTCATCAAACCCCTAATCTGGGCGCTCTCAAGAAATGACTTTGACCACCCGCCAAATCAACCAGGATGTGAAAGGCTTCTTAGCCTTCCGGACAACCCATAAAAACAACATTAAAAACATTTCAAGAGACAGATTAAAAGGATATGGAATTAGGGAATTGTAGTGGTTGAGCCCTCACCCACTACTGCACTCGCTGCTACGAATGGTCCCAGTGTGTAGCAGTTCTCGTAAAGAGACTGGACATCTTTTAAGTAAAATGACGCGAACACTGACTTGCTTCTCCAATAGGTTGCGTCCATTATACTTTGCAGAGATCTATTTTGCTTAAAGGCCACGGAAGTTGCTACAGCTCTAACTTCGTGCGTCTTCACTTTAAGCAAAGCTCGGTCTTCCTCACTCAGATGTGAATGAGCTTCTCGTATTAACAATCTGATAAAGTCTGACCAAGCATTCTTTGACATAGGCAAGGATGGTTTCTTAACTGAACACCATAAAGCTTCAGATTGGCCTCGTAAAGGTTTAGTACGCTTTAAATAGAACTTAAGAGCTCTAACAGGGCATAAGACTCTTTCTAGTTCATTGCCTACGATCTCCGATAAGCTGGGAATATCGAAAGATTTAGGCCAAGGCCGAGAAGGCAGCTCATTTTTGGCTAGAAAACCAAGTTGCAGCGAACAAGTAGCTTTTTCCGACGAAAATCCAAATTCTTGCTGAAGGCATGAATCTCACTGACTCTTTTAGCCGAGGCTAAGCATACCAGGAAAAGAGTCTTAAGAGTGAGATCTTTCAGGGAGGCTGATTGTAACGGCTCAAACCTGTCTGACATGAGGAATCTTAGTACCACGTCTAAATTCCATCCAGGGGTAGCCAAACGACGCTCCTTGGTGGTCTCAAAAGACTTAAGGAGGTCTTGCAGATCTTTATTGTTGGAAAGATCTAAGCCTCTATGCCGGAAGACCGATGCCAACATGCTTCTGTAGCCCTTGATAGTGGGAGCTGAAAGGGATCGTCCTTTTCTCAGGTATAAGAGAAAATCAGCTATTTGAGCTACAGAGGTACTGGTCGAGGATACAGAAACTGACTTGCACCAGTCTCGGAAGACTTCCCACTTCGATTGGTAGACTCTAATGGTAGACGCTCTCCTTGCTCTAGCAATCGCACTGGCTGCCTCCTTCGAAAAGCCTCTAGCTCTCGAGAGTCTTTCGATAGTCTGAAGGCAGTCAGACGAAGAGCGTGGAGGCTTTGGTGTACCTTCTTTACGCGTGGCTGACGTAGAAGGTCTACTCTTAGAGGAAGACTTCTGGGAACGTCTACTAACCATCGAAGTACCTCGGTGAACCATTCTCTCGCGGGCCAGAGGGGAGCAACTAACGTCAACCTTGTCCCTTCGTGAGAGGCGAACTTCTGCAGTACCTTGTTGACAATCTTGAACGGTGGGAATGCGTAGAGATCCAGATGTGACCAATCTAGGAGGAAGGCATCTATATGTATTGCTGCTGGGTCCGGGACTGGGGAGCAATAGATTGGAAGCCTCTTGGTCAGCGAGGTTGCAAAGAGATCTATGGTTGGTTGACCCCAAGTGGCCCAAAGTCTCTTGCACACATCCTTGTGGAGGGTCCATTCGGTTGGAATTACTTGCCCTTTCCGACTGAGACAATCTGCTATGACGTTCAAGTCGCCTTGGATGAACCTCGTTACTAGGGAGATGTCTTGACCTTTTGACCAGATGAGCAGGTCCCTTGCGATCTCGTACAACGTCGGTGAGTGGGTACCTCCTTGTTTGGAGATGTACGCCAAGGCCGTGGTGTTGTCCGAGTTTACTTCCACCACTTTGCCTCGAAGGAGATACTCGAAGCTTTTCAAGGCCAGATGAACTGCCAACAGCTCCTTGCAGTTGATATGCATGCTCCTTTGACTCGAGTTCCACAGACCTGAGCATTCCCGACCGTCCAGTGTCGCGCCCCAGCCCAAGTCCGATGCGTCCGAGAAGAGAACGTGGTTGGGAGTCTGAACAGCCAGGGGAAGACCCTCTCTTAGGTTGATATTGTCCTTCCACCAAGTCAGACAAGACTTTATCTTTCCGGAAATCGGGATCGAGACCGCCTCTAGCGTCTTGTCCTTTTTCCAGTGAAAAGCCAGATGGAATTGAAGAGGACGGAGGTGTAGTCTTCCTAGTGATACAAATTGTTCCAGGGATGACAGCGTCCCTACCAGACTCATCCACAGCCTGACTGAGCAGCGTTCCTTCTTCAGCATCTTCTGGATGGATAGCAGGGCTTGATCTATTCTGGGGGCCGACAGAAAAGCCCGAAAAGCTAGACTGTGAATCTCCATCCCTAAATACAAAATAGTTTGGGATGGGACCAGCTGCGACTTTTCCAAATTGACTAGGAGTCCCAATTCCTTGGTCAGATCTAGAGTCCACTTTAGATCCTTCAGACAGCGACGACTGGAAGAGGCTCTGAGAAGCCAGTCGTCCAAATAAAGGGAGGCTCGGATGTCCGATAAGTGGAGGAATTTGGCTACATTCCTCATCAGCCTCGTAAACACGAGAGGAGCTGTGCTTAGCCAAAGCACAGGGCCCGAAACTGGTAAACCACATCTTCGAAGGCGAATCTCAGAAAAGGTTGGGAGTCTGAGTGAATGGGGATATGGAAGTAGGCGTCCCTTAGGTCTAGCGAGACCATCCAGTCTTCCTTCCTGACCGCTGCTAAGACTGACTTTGTGGTCTCCATGGAGAACTTCGTCTTTGTGACAAAGACATTCAGAGCACTGACGTCTAGCACCGGTCTCCAACCTCCTGTCTTCTTTGCAACTAGGAAGAGACGGTTGTAAAATCCCGGTGATCGAAGGTCCGAGACTTTGACCACCGCTCCCTTCTCTAGCAAAAGAGACACTTCCAGTTTCAGGGCTTGTCTCTTTTCTTCCTCTCTGTACCTGGGAGAGAGATCGATGGGGGACGTCGCTAGAGGGGGTTTGCGTACAAAAGGGATTTTGTACCCCTCTCTGAGTAACTTCACAGATTGTTGATCTGCGCCTCTCTTCTCCCAGGCTTGCCAGAAGTTCTTGAGTCTGGCTCCCACTACTGTCTGAAGTTGCGGGCAGTCAGACTCTGCCCTTGGAGGACTTGGGTCCTTTCCTCTTCCCTCGTTTCCCTTCGGCACGAGCACCTCCTCTGCTGGAGGCTCTGCCACGAAAGGGCGGAATAAAGCGAGACGCTGGAGTGTCTATTCTCGGTCTAGCAGAGAATGTAGGCAAAGGGGGAGCTTTGCGAGCCGAGGACGCAACAAGATCATGGGTGTCCTTCTGAACTAACGATGCGGCAATTTCCTTTACCAAGACTTCAGGAAACAGGCACTTGGAAAGGGGAGCAAAGAGAAGTTCAGATCTCTGGCATGACGTAACTCCAGCAGACAGGAAAGAACAGAGAGACTCTCGCTTCTTCAGGACTCCGGACGTGAATGAGGCAGCTAGCTCATTGGACCCATCACGGACGGCCTTGTCCATGCAGGACATAATGAGCAAGGAAATATCCTTATCTACCGAAGAGATTTTCCTGCTCAGGGCTCCTAAGCACCAGTCTAAAAAGTTAAAGACTTCGAAAGCCCTAAAAATCCCTTTAAGAAGGTGGTCCAGGTCCGATGGTGACCAACAAACCTTCGAGCGTCTCATGGCAAGGCGGCGGGGAGAGTCTACAAGACTTGAGAAGTCGCCCTGGGCAGAGGCAGGAACTCCCAAGCCGAGAACTTCTCCCGTGGCATACCAGACGCTCGATCTAGAAGAGAGTTTAGATGGGGGAAAGGCAAATGCTGTCTTCCCTAACCTCTTCTTAGACTCTAACCAGTCTCCCAACAGCCGCAAAGCTCTCTTGGATGAGCGTGAGAGAACGAGTTTCGTAAAGGCAGGTGCGGTAGCAGGCACTCCTAATACAAACTCTGACGGAGGAGAACGAGGAGCCACAGAAACAAAGTGGTCCGGAAACAACTCCTTGAATACAGCCATGACTTTTCTAAAGTCCAATGATGGTTGAGTTGCCTTAGGCTCGTCCAGTTCTGAAGGTTGATCGTCTTGTGGTTCAGCAACGTCCTCATCTGATAGTTCCTCATCCGAAAACTGATGAGGAAACGGCAACGGAGTGGGCAACGTCTGGCTCGCTGAGTCCGGTCGCACTGGTGCATGCGTGACGGAGCCGGACGCAACGTCATGGAACTGCTGCACAGTCTGTGAACTGTCAACAACCATGGGTGCGCGAGGACGCACAGCGTCCACCCGAGACTGTCTAGACCGTCTGGGTTGTGCAGTCAACACCATACCGGGTTGCGGAGGTTGACGCACCGCGTCAAAACAAGTCACCTCTGATGGTTGCTGAACGTCCTGAACGTCAACAACCACCTCCGTGCGTCGCCTAACGTCAACGTGCGGCTGGCAACCCACACTGGGTCGCATGGGAGGAGGAACCACCTCAACTGGTAGACGCGAGAAGGTAACCTCAGCGTCAACAGGACGCACAACAGACCGCTTGGAAGGTTGTTGGCCAGAAGGTTCAGCAGCAACCTTCTCCGAATTAAAGTCCTCCATCAAGGACGCAAGCTTGGACTGCATGTCTTGCAGCAAAGCCCATTTAGGGTCTACGGGAGCAGGTGCGGCAACAGACGGGGTTAGCGACTGAGGCGGTACCGCTTTGCCTCTCTTAGGCGGTGAGCAGTCATCAGATGACGGCAACGAGTCCGAACTGACCCAGTGGCTACAACCGGGACGTTGGACTTGTCCTGAAGGGACCGATTTACGTTTTAAAGGTCGTGAGACCTTGGTCCAAAGTTTCTTACGAGAAACACCTTCGGACGACGAGGTAAAAACGGGCTCTCTCGTCTTACGTAGGTAGGGGCAATCTTGGGGAGATACGCCTGATACCATGAAGGGAACGTCTGTTCGCTGATCAAGGCCTCTCGAACCCATGCGTCGTACGACATTGCTTCTCCCCTGGGCTTGGGAGCTTGCAAGAGGTCCCGGACTAGGAGGACGACAGGCACGAACAGACGAACCCTCAAGCGCAACACTGTTCACAACACTTTCACTAGGCACTTTATCACTTCCCGCGGCACTTTGGCACTTTAGCTCCTTAACATCCGCCATGAGTTGATTGTGGTCACTTGCAAGGGACTCAACTCTCTCCCCCAAGGCATGGATAGCACGCATCATGTCAGCCATCGATGGTTCCTGAGTGCTAGGAGGGGGGTTAGGAACAACCACTACAGGGGAAGGAATAGGTTGAGGGGCATGAGGAGAGGAAAAATCTATCGACCTAGAAGAACTTCTCCTTAATCTATCTCTCTCTAGCCTGCGTGTGTACTTCTCAAATTCGATAAAATCGAATTCCGAAAGGCCCACGCATTCCTCACACCGATCTTCCAATTGACAGGTTTTACCCCGACAATTGGAACAAACAGTGTGAGGGTCGAGATAAGCCTTTGGAAGACGCCTAGAACAGTCCCTAGCATTGCATTTTCTAAACTTGGGAACTTGTGAAAGGTCAGCCATTTTGAATTGGTCAAGGGAAAATTCCAAAAAACGATCTAAGTCATCAACAATGAATCCGATACAAAAAAGAGTTCAAGGATTTATTTGAAGAAAAACCCTGCACAGCGAAAGCTCAAAACCAAAATAAAGTACTTCACCAAATATGATGGGAAAAACTCCAGGTTTCAACAGCGAGTAAAGTACGTCTTGTCGACACGTCGACAGAGAAGAAATTGAGTCTTTGTTTACATTGAGTATGGTATCTGGCCGACAGTTGGCGCTGATGGGCACACCCGCAACCTGTATAGCGATCGCTGGCGAGTTTTTTACAGTTTTTTGTCTGTCGAGCAACAGAGTTGCAGCTATATATATTCACCGGCTAAGTTAAATATTTAAAATATAGATTTTGCAGTTGAATTCGAACAGCTAACTTTAACATTATTAATTATGTAATAAGTTACTTATAGAGCCTCACTGTAAACAGACCTACAAAAAAATTAGAAAAATTATTAATTCACTCCACACCAAAAACCATGGCTTGTATTTTTTTCCTTGGTCACATATCCCAAATTCCACTAGCAAAGTAGAAAGAAGTTTTCTTGTGATTGATGGACCTCACAATTATATCTGCCTTCACTCATATGTTGATCTCAAGCAAGGGACTAACTGCATCCTGAAAAAAAAATATAATTACTCCACTTAAAATTTTGAACAAATAAAAAGCTTTGATAGGCAAACTGAACATAACAAAAAATCATAAAAAAAACTGTTATAAGATGAGATTATACGAAAAATTATTCGCTTTTCATAATTATTCTTTAATTACTCCTCTTAAAATTTAGAACAAATAAAAAGCTTTGATAGGCAAACTGAAACATATAACATTTAAAAACTGCTATTAAATAATTATTATAGTAAAAAAAATAATTTAGTTTTTCATAGTTATTCTTTCATGAACATCAATAGAAATAAGCACAAGTGCGTTCAATAGTTTCATTTATAAAAAAATGTTTGATCATGTGATCTAGATGAATAATTTACATTTTATATAACAGATTTGATTCTCAAGTTTGCTAAAAATAGCGTTTTTAGATGAATATTAATTTAGCTTTAACAGATGGAAATTGTGGTATGAATTGGTATGCTCAAAACTGTCTAGAAATTATGAGGAGAGTTTCAAGTAAATGAATGATTGACATCAATTTATTATGACCATCTCACAAAAAATATTTGAGAACAATATCCCTTATAAGAGAATTTCTGCGATAGAGCGCCTTTTCAGATAGTATATACTCAAAATTATAGTGTACATTGTACATAATCTACCTTTCATTGAATTCCATTACCTACTCTGTAACCTGAGGTGTAAACTTCTGAAAAAATTAAAGAATGAAAAGTTTAACTTATCTTTAAACTGATGTCGGTTAAGTATTACAGCCTCCATTCCTGTTATCAGCTTTGATTTAAATATGAGTAATTTCATCTTGTGCCATCCACGTTCCTTTAGCTTCCATCTCCTTCCCATATTATTATGGGAATCAGGTTGCCAACTAGTAATTTTTGTTGACTGGCTTCGGATTTTGGATTTAAAATGTAAAGGTAAATAAACACCACCTGAAATAAAAGAAAAATATCTTTACTCCAAATGTTCTTCAGCTTCAGGTTATGTAATACATTGAGTCACTTTTTAGGATTATCCAATAGAATAACTGGGATATTCAACTCCATCTATAGAGATCAAGATAACAGAAACTTTTGAACATTAAACCTTACCATGTTCTCATGTTCTTAACAAAACATCCAAAAGAAGAACAGTGCTAATAACAAGAATTCGTGAAAACAAAACAAGACTAAGACAAAGTTCAACTTGGATAATTATCCGAAACTATAGAAGAAGCCATTAAGAAAAGTGATTAGTGCTTTTATATCAACCCTATTCTTTCAACAATGATTTTATGAGTACTATTCTTGATAAGGTTACCAGAATCATCATTGCATTGGTAATATTGCATGTAGAATATTAGGAAATTAATAAGATCAAAATCTAACAATTATATACGTGATTAGGTAATAAGGTAGAAGTATATTTTTCTAGTATAATGCATAGAGGACAATAAAATCTTTTCAAATACTTCAGCTATCTGAAAAGGTTTAATTGAACTCACTGTTTTCGTACTTGGATTCAGAGCCAGTGAGATTTAATTTTCTGAATGATAGTAGAAAGCCAATTATAGATAAACTGGTCCTCTCAGCTACTCTCAGACCTTGCCTGCCCTTGCCATTAATGTGTTGTCAAGTAATCGATTCATGACACAGCACAAAATGTGATTTGGTAGACAAGGGGTATAAATCTTTTAATGTCTACTTGGACAGAGTTTTTTTCCATTTATATCTTCCAATAGGTACATGAAGTGAGTACTGTATCAGTATGATTTTTTGGTAGTGGTTATATGGCAAGTTGCTAGGGTCAGGGGATCCATTCAGCTCCAAAATGAAACAAGGGAAATCCTCTTAGATATGCTAAGAGGTAAATGTTGATAGATTCTGGACAAAGGTTGGGAGAAAGACAGTAAGAAAATGGTGTAGGTAGGCCCCACAGGGAAATTGTGAAAAACCTTAATTCATACACTTAGTGCATTGCATGAGGTGCAATGATGGCAGTATAAAAATAGACCTGGGTCAAGGAATGGTAGCCCTTCACTGCTGAACCTGAGCAGAGTTTTTCCTCTCCGAGATAAAGTAAAAATTCAGCTATCAGCGGTATAGTGGCTCCGAGAGGAGAAACACTCCTAGTCGATGCACAGAGATGTAAAGACCATTCTGATCCAATTATCTGACCCCAGTGACCCAGCTTGTCTGCTGAGACATTCTTCTTGTTGAGAATGAACCAGGATGAGAGGATAACCGCATTCTGGACTGCCCAGTTATGTACAGCTAACTAGCAGAGACGCATTGATACTGTGTCACCTCATTTGTTGACATATGCCACTACAGTTGAATTATCATTCATCAATGTAACCAAGTGGCCATAATAGATAGTCTGCCTTCAACTCCAGCTCATTTATATGGAGAGACTTGTCCTCTAGCACCCTCTTTCCTGATGCCAGATGGTCCTTGAGATGGGTCCCCTGCCTCTTTTTGGCGCATTTGTATAAAGGATGTCTGGAGGGGAGCACTTTAAGGGAGACCAAAGTAGGTCGGATTTGGTGTCTTGCTTAATTGCTTCTGGATTCCAAGGAGAATCTGTGGTCTGTGACAGGTGTCTCCTTATACATTATTGTAACGGTCATAGATGGAGGCAACCGGAAGGCATTAGTTTCTCTAGAGAGGTCAAGTGTCCTAGTAGCTGTAGCTACATGACATGAAATAACTCGCCTTCATAAGGTATTTGCGGTGATATCTGTGAAGTAACTTGCCTGATTTGGCAGTGTACCTTATGCAGAGTAGGATACTGTATATCACTTAATTATAGTATAATTATGTATGTTTTTTTTAAAGTAATTTGTATTTTTTCTAACTAAAGGAGATAAAAACAACGAAGCTGGAACATGGCAGTTACAATTATAACGAGTTGTAAGGACCAACAGGAAATTACATATTGGTAATGGGGAAGTGACCACCATGCCTTCCCCCACCCACTCTGCTGGTTCACTGACAATTCAGTTAGAACGAAGTTTGGGACTTTCTCTGGAGCTGGTGATGGTGGGCAAGTTTGAGTAAAGGACTCAGGTTTGTATAGTTAAGGAAAAATACAAAATACTTAAAAAATGTGTGAGTTGTTCCTAAACGAATACAAACCATCATCCTTAACTTATGGGGGACTTGTCCTTACGTGAAAGGAAGTCGCCTTCTCCAACTGGTTGTAAGCTTAGCCAGGGAACCCAAAGCACTAGCATCTCAGATGTGTAAGAGAAAAGTGTTCCTTACACCTCATGAACTCCTGCAGGAGAACCTGCTGGGTTTCAGGGCCCTGGTTGTAAAAGTATTATAGTTTAGCTTGAATACTTTGTCTGGTAGGCCTGACATGTGATGGGTTTGACAATGTTGCAACTTGAAGACTTCTCATGAATATGAGTTTGCCTGACTACACCACACTTCCCCTAATAAGGATTGTGGCAAAATGACTTTCCTGTGCTTGAGTAAGGAATAGCTAAAAGCAGCCTGGGCTTACCCCAGGAAAGGCTGATCCTCTCTGGTGAGGAATCATGCTGCTTCTTGTCTCCCTGTTCGAACAGGCGTCGAAGAGAGCCAGGGATTAAAATATATATCTCTAATCTCCCTATTTTGGGAACTAAAAGTGTCTCACATACAAAACTTTTACCTTTTCTGAGAACTCCACTGCCTATTAGGTGGAGACAAGGAGAAGAAGGACCATCAGGATCTCTCCTACGGAAAGACCTATTGGAGTCAGTTGATCTCTTTGGCCTTGTTTTTTTTAGACTTCTCTATTCCATCATTTGGAGCCCTTTTAAAAGGGAGAACAAAGGTCCTCTCCCTTCTGAGCGGGCAACACCTTCAGGAGACTCTTGATCCGAAAGTGGCTGTTTAAATGAAAAACTATCTAATGATGGTTTGGTGCTCTCACATGAGCGACCGAAGACAAATTCAATAGGTGACAATCAATAATTCTCAGCTTAAGAGATGCATCTTGACGATCTTGATTGCCTATGCCTCTGCGGGTGAGGGATCTAACACCAAAGTGTAGTTAACTGCACTGGAGTACTTTCCCCGCATTCACCAACAATCATTGGACTGTGCTGAGGGAGCAGAATTAGTGCGTTTCCTTGTATCTTTATTATCTATCCCATGTATATCAGGGATTAAAGGGGGTGATAGCGCATAAAGAGCAGAAGCTCGAACGTCAACCAGTGAGCAGACTCGTGTGCATATTGATTGACAAATTAAGTTTAAAAACATAGGAACAACCCATGCTAATATGACAAATTCGGAGATAATTTGTATTTTTCCTAACCATACAAACCTTAGCTATTTACATGGGGTATTACTTTCGGCGTAGCTGAAATGACGAGCCATTAGATTTTAACGAGGGTTAACTACCCTCTCGCTAGCTAGCAAGGGGGGAGGGGTAGCTAGCTACCCCTTCCCCCTCACACACCGGTGAACTGATTCACTTCACTTAGAGGTAGGACTTGCCTTGGGGGACAGGGCTGGCGGACAGGGCTGGCGGGCAAATATGTGTAAATAGCTAAGGTTTGTATGGTTAGGAAAAATAGAAATTATCTCCGAATTTGTCATTTGTTCCGTAACCGAAATACAAACCACGCTATTTACATGGGGTGACTTACCCCCTAGGAAGGGTGGAAAGTCCCCGCCTTACTGGCTTTGGCTTTGCCCGGGGGCTCAGAATCCGTGTGAGGAGCACTCGAGAAAAAGTCCCTCCACCTCGCAAGTTCCTTGCTCCGCAAGGAACGTGCGGCCTACATTAGCTTGTGTGTGGAGGGATGAAGTGTGACTTGTCCTAGGAAGTTGACCTTTAGTCCCTTAGATGGAATTCTAGGCTAGGACGTTCCCAATACCACCTCGTCAGGGTATGGGGGACGCGACAGTATTATCTAATACTAGGAACACAAGGAAGCATGGTTTACCTGCAGAGGTTTGAGGTCGGTTGTGCAGAGAACCCAGGATGCTGCTTTCCCCAAGAGAGAGGAGGATGAAAAAACCTTCTGCTACCTGTCCATTAAGGAGCCTGAGGTTAGACCAGCTGTTGTGTAGCCACCACAGGGCCGATAGAAAACGTATCGAAGCTCCTGTGGGTCACGTCCTGCAGGTAGTGGGCTGTGAAGGTTGTTTGACGCTTACAGACTCCAGCTTGTAGCACCTGCGTCACAGAGTAGTTCCTCTTGAAGGCCAGGGAAGCTGCGATGCCTCTGATGTTGTGTGTTCTAAGGCGACATACGGAGGAGGGTCTGGATTCAGGGAGAGATGGATGACCCTTCGAATCCAGGCTGAAAAGGTATTCTTGGTGACCCTCCTCTCCGTCCTTCCTGTGCTCCCAAACAGGGCTTGCACGTGAGGACGAACTGCAGCTGTTCTTTAAGATAACACCTCCGACTCCTTACTGGGCATAGTAGGAGATGGTCTGGGTCATCTGTTACAGAACGGAGACTCGAAATCCTGAAGGAGTCGAACAGAGGGTCCGGGCTCCAAGATTTTGAGTCTAGTAACCATCTCAGGGACGAACCTAAACGTTACCTCCCCCTCTCCTCTTAAATGGGCGACGTCGTACGAGAGACCATGAAGTTCGCTGGCACGCTTGGCCGAGGCCAGAGCGAGCAGGAGCACCGTCTTCCAAGTCAGGTGACGATCAGAAGCCTGGCGTAATGGTTCGCAAGGTCTCTTAAGAGCCCTAAGAACCTGAACCATGTTCCATGGAGGAGGTCTCACTTCCGACTGGGGGCAGGTAAGTTCATAGCCTCGTATGAGCGAAGAAAGATCCAGCGAGGAGGAAATGTCTATTCCTTTCAGCCTGCAGGCCAGACTTAAGGCTGAGCGATAGGCTTTCACCGCCGAGAGCGAAAGGCGCATTTCGTCCCGCAGGTATACAATAATTCCGGTATTGCTGGAATAATGGCATCAAGGGAGAGATACCTTTCCCACGACACCAACCACAGAAGACTCTCCACTTCACCTGGTAGACCCTGCGGATGACCTTCATAGGTGTCGAGTCATCCGCTCCGCAACTTGTTGCAGAACGCCTCTTTCTGTGAGAGGATGCTGGATAGTCTCCAGGCATGAAGCCAAAGCGATGCTACGGCTTCGTGTTAGACGTTGCAGTGTGATGCTACGGCTTCGTGGTAGATGTTGCAGTGTGGTTGCTCGAGTAGCACGTGTCGTGGGGGAAGCTCTCTCGGGAGTTCCGTCAGGGGATGCAGAAGGTCCGGGAACCACTCTGCATGATGCCGTAGCGGAGCTATCAGAGTCATCGACAGGTTGACCGATAGTCTGGTCTTGTTGAGCACCCTTCTCACCAGACAGAACGGTGGGAAGGCGTAGACGTCGATGTTATCCCACCGTTGTAGGAAGTCATCTTGCCAAAGTGTCTTGGGGTCCTGGACTGGGGAGTAGTACAGCGGCAGCTTGAAGTTCAAGGCTGTCACGAACATGTCCACAAAGTCAGGACTTTGTTGGCTACTAGAGGGTCCAAGGACCACTCGGTACTCACTATTTGCGAGGCTCTGTTCAGACTGTCGGAGAGCACATTCCTTTGCCCGGAATGAAGCGAGCCGATAGTGGTATGAGTGGAATCGATTCATCTCCTAGCAGATTGATGTGGAGGTACCTTTTGAGATCCTTTGGTTCAGAACGTGGGCACCCCACCCTTCTTTTGACGCGTCCGAGAACAGCATCAAATGCGGGGGAAGGACGAGAAGATCCACTCCCTTTCAAAGGTTCCAGTCAGTCAACCACCACTGCGGGTTCATTCGTTCCGCAGGTCCCATAGGGACCAGAGTGTCCGGGGAATCGTTGCCTTGGTTCCACCGGGACTTGAGCCGCCATTGCAGGGATCTCATCCTGAGGTGGCCGTTTGGAACTAGACGGGTCAGGGAGGAAAGGTGACCTAGGAGACGTAACCAAGATTGGGCTGGAAGCTCTCCTCATCTGAGGAAAGGTTCTGCGACTCTCCTCAGCCTTGCTATCCTGTCGTCCGATGGGAAGGCTTTATGGAGATTGGTGTCTAATATCATGCCTAAATATCCCAGTTGTTGGGATGGAAGCAGAGAAGACTTCTCGAGATTTACCATGATCCCTAGATCTTGGCAAAGTCCCAGAGGCTTGTCTCAGTGTCAAAGAAGGATCGATTCCAAGACTGCCGGGGTTAGCCAGTCATCCAGATAGCGAAGGGGACGGATGCTGATCCTGTGTGGCCACGAAGATATCATGGTGAACATTCTGGTGAACACCTGCGGTGCTGTGGAGAGATCGAAACACAGCACCTTGAACTGGTAGACCTTGTTGTCTAGGCTGAATTTCAAGTACTTCCTGGAAGACGGATGGATTGGGATCTGGAAGTACCCGTCCTTCAGATCCAGTGTGCACCTGAAGTCTTGTGGTCTCACTATAAGTCTGATCGACTCTGCTGTTCCACTCCGAACGAAGTTTGTTCGAAAAACTTGTTCAGAGCTGATGACGGGTCTCCAGCCTTCAGATGCCTTCTTCACAAGAAAGAGTAGACTGAAGAAGCCGGGTGGAGCCTTCGACAACCTTATGGAGAGCATCTTTCTAGAGCACGGTCTCAAATTCTGCCCGAAGGGCTAGCCCCTTTGCCGATCCCATGGCATAGGAGGTCAGCGACACTGGATTCGCTGTCAGGGGAGGTAGAGATGTTATGAACGGGACGCGATATCCTTGGCTGATTACGGAGATCGTGCAGAAATCGGTCCCGAGTTGCTGGCACCTGAACGCGCAACTTTAGGTATCCCCCCACTGGGGGGGGCAGAGGGGGGCCAATCCTAGAGTTTGCGGCCTCGGCCGCTCCCTCTAGGATTACTGCCTCCCCAGGAGGACTTCCCGTCCTTCTTGTCCCTGACAGGAGGGGGCAGCCGGTTCCGATGTCCTAGGCTGATGAGGCTGTTGTTGTTGAGGCACTGGAGGCTTGTAGGGTCTGGATGTAAGCGCCTTTTGGAGGGGCGAATCGTGATTCGATTTTCTCCACCTCTCAGCTGTCCGTCTCACGTCCTTGGGCTCAAACAAGCTCTTTCCAAGGATGGAAGTGTGTCTGAGCTTGCTGACATCCACGGTTGGGACTTTCGAGAGGAAACTCTCGGTCACTGCATCTCAATGTTTCAGCATCGAGTTTGCCCACAAGTTTGAAACTTGGTGAGCCGGAAATGATGGTGCTCGTGTCCGAGAGGAGAAAAGTTCCATGGTCTTCCTGGTGCTCTCCTTGGACAAGTCCTCGGATCGCAACAGGATGCCCAGAGATCCAAGCCAGACGACCAGCCACTAAGTGGCCTGCATGGCACACTTTGCGGCCTTCACCTGGCTCAAGATCTCCGAAGCCGAGAATGTCACCTGCCGGGCAGAGAGTTTCTCGGGAGAAATTTCCCTGGTAAGCCCTTCCACGGAATGGTGGAGAGGCCGAGCTAAACTAGGCTCCCCCATAATCTCGAAGTACCTCCTCTGCTGACGGCTGACAGACGCAGTGTCAGCGACTCCTGCTGGAGGGAAGGAGATCGGGTGATCCTGAGGAGTAGAGATGATGGAGCCTGCCTGAAAAGAAGGAGAAGAATGTTGCCCAGACCTCTCTGAAGCTTCTTCCTGCTCCTGCACGTGCGCTGCTCTGCGTTTACGAGGTGGAGATCGTGACGATGATGATCTGGAAGTATGCGCTCCAGAAGACTCGCTAGGTTGCCCGTGTTGCGAAACCCGACAGGAATCGCGGACGAAATCGCACTGGCGCTCGCGCGATGGTAAAATCGTTGGTTCGCGCGCGGGCGAGTGGGCGCGCGGTTGTAAGGGCGAGCGCTGGCTGCCGGGAGACCGATGGCGCGTAAGCGAGCGATGGCGCGTTGACGAGCGATGGCGCGTTGACGAGCGATGGCGCGTTTTGGCGAGCGATGGCGCGTTGGCGGGCGATGGCGCGTTGGCGGGCGATGGCGCGTTGGCGGGCGATGGCGCGTTGGCGGGCGATGGCGCGTTGGCGGGCGATGGCGCGTTGGCGGGCGATGGCGCGTTGGCGGGCGATGGCGCGTTGGCGGGCGATGGCGCGTTGGCGAGCGATGGCGCGCTGGCGAGCGATCGCGCGCTGGCGAGCGATCGCGCGTTGGCGAGCGATCACGCGTAGCGACCGATCGCGTACAGGAGAGTTAACGCGTGGTCGCGTAGGAGACCTACGGCGATCTGAAGCGTGGGCGTGTTGGAGCGTTGAAAAACGCTTCCGCGCAGGCGAAGAATCGGGCGCGCGCTTAGGAGATCGCTGGCGCTCAACACGCGAAACTCCAGAAGGGCGCTGTGAGTCCAGAGGAACCTGTGAGCGCCTGTGCGCTAGCGTATGAACCTCTTGAACTGCGCGCAACGAGGCAGGAACCGGGGAGATCGTTGGCGCGCAGTTGCGCAGCCAGAAGATATCAGCAAGGGTGCAGAACCAGATGGTGAGGTTGCGCGCAAGGGCGAGCGCTCATGGGCAGGCACAGGAGACTTCTCGTGGGCACTCGGGCGCGCAGAGACTCGTTCAAGACTGGAAGTGTGCACCGGAGATAGTGCGAAGGCGATGGCTTACGCGTGGGCGAGCTCTAAGGGAGCATAGGAGATCGTCGGCGAGGAGACGAAGGAATAATCTCCTTGCCTGCGTCCAGATCCGGAGATCGTGGGCGCGGGGGCGAACGTTAGCGCGCATTGCGCACATTAGGAAAGGGGGCGCAGATGTGCGCTGGCGAGCAGGCGAACGTGGGAGTTCAGCGAAGAAATAAACTCCTAGCCTGCGCCCAGATCCGGAGATTGTGGGCGCGAGGGGGAACGTTGGCGCGCATTGCGCACATCAGAAAAGGGCGAGCAGAGGTGCGCTGGCGAGCAGGCGATAGTGGGCGTACAGGAGACCGTTGGTGCACAAGTCGCGTAGCCGCACAGAAGGTCTCAGAAGCGCTGGCGATCAGGAGATCTACGGAGAGACTTAGCTACAGGAGATCGCTGGAGCGTTGAGTCAGCAGAAGTCTGGTCCACAGCAGGAGAGCGTTGCGAACTACTGTGCGCGAGCGCGCAAGAGAACGAGGTTGCACAGGTAAAACCCTGGCACTAAAGGGACTTACTCACATCGTAAGAAAAGCCCTTTGCCCCGAAGGGACTGGTGCCCGTTGGAAAACGGGGTGGAGAGGCGCCCACTGCGCATCTGCGTCCAGGCACGGAGATGGAAGACAAGAAGGTCTGGCAGGCGTCGGAGATCGCGAACGATATGCCGAAAGGTATAGCGAAGCAGCTGCAATGGTCTGTTCTCGTCGAGGAGGATCCTCTGCGGGGCTGAAGATGAAGACAACCACGGACAGGAGCACCATCATCAGTCCTCCGAAGAGGAGTCTCTGTTAGTGAACTCCCCCGAGGGAGAGAGGCACTCGCAGGAGAGACCGTCAGACTCAGCTGCCCCCTCGAAAGATGTTCGGAGAGGGGAACTGAGCCTTCAGCAACATCAGCAACAACAGCAGGGGGAGTCCTCCGAAGAGGAGTCTCTATGAGTGTCCTCTCTCGCTAACGAGAGAGGTGGACACTTCGTAGCAGAGACAAGAAGTGATGAAAGCGCCCCTTAGGGCCGTTGGATAAGCAAGCTGACCTATAAAGAGCAACCCTCCGAAGAGGAGCTCCTGCAGCTGCTCAGCCCCTTGAGCGTAGCTGCAAGTGCGACCGCTCAGCACCAAGAGTATAGTCACACGAATTCCATGGTCTGGCCTTGCAACCGCTCAGCCCCTTGAGCATGGTTACAAAAGCGGTCGCTCAGCACCAAGAGCATAACCGCCCGAGGACCAGGAAAAAAAACCAACCAGGAATTATTAAGGTAAGAGAAGTTCCTCCCCATTGAAGGGGAAAAACTCATACCTGGGAAGGGAACCTCCCTCGGAAGGGAAGTTACCCACCCATGGAGGCGAACCTCCTGAGCATTCTAAATGAACTAGAGCTGACAGTTGTCACGGGAGAACTTCTAGGAGAAGGGAACACGCCCATGACGAAGTCCTAGAGAGGAGGCGGCAACAGCAGACTCCCCAGGCCCAAACAGGATAGCTCTGCTTCGTTGGCACATTAGGCAAACGAAAAACTTGATAGTTAACTGTGAAAATAAAATAAATAATTAGTTAACATTCATTCCCTCAGGGGAACTCCGAAGAGGAACCCCGAGGGAAAAGAACCTAAGAATTACACACCAGGAATGCGCCCTCCTATCCCACTGACACTCACGGGAAGGGGGGAAGGCGGAGAACTGTAATAACAGAATTATAACAATTACAACAATTATAATATGTAATTCATCTAAGAATGTTCACTAATAGAAGAACGAATGAACCCCGAAGGGAAGCGTTCTACACGGAAGCTGAAAAGTTAACAAACACAATTAGATTCATTAAAATAATTGAGACAAAATAAACGGAGAAGCAACTCAACCCGCAACAGGAAGGAAGCTACCGTAACACGTAGTAGAAATAAAAGGGTGAACGACCTCAAGAGAGAGAGAGAGACCGAAGTCAAACTAAACTCCCATGTTCCCTTCGTTGAACGTCCAAGTTCCCCGTAGTGAAGGAGGAACAGCGGAGAAAACAGATTAATAAATAAAGTCCAGCGATGACGATTCCCCACAGCGCCCGAGAATCGGAAGCCGAAAGGAAGGACCGAAGGACCAAGGGAGAGATCGCGACCCATAAAATGTCACCGTGGAGGCCTGGAACTACACGGAGAGGTTGTCGTACACACACTCACACAGCACAAACACTGAAAAGGAAACTTACTGTATGTCTATACTCAAATATATACATAAACATAAGAATGTTTATATATATATATATATATATATATACATATATATATATATATATATATATATATATATATATATATATACAGGTATATATATATATATATATATATATATATATATATATATATATATATATATATATATATATATATATATATATATATATATATATATATATATAGTATAAGAAAAGTAAGTAATTAAGTAAAGACAAAACATTAATGGCTGCCATGCGAGGACGGGAACAGACGCGTCTGCCCACCGTCCGAGCCAAAAGCGAAGTGAATCAGTTCACCGGTGTGTGAGGGGGGAGGGGTAGCTAGTTACCCCTCCCCTATCCCCTCGTTAGCTAGCGAGAGGGTAGTTAACCCTCGTTAAAATCTAATGGCTCGTCATTTCAGCTACGCCGAAAGTAATACCCCATGTAAATAGCGTGGTTTGTATTTCGGTTACAGAACAAACAAAAAAATATAATGAAAAGTGCAAGCAGAAGTGGTCCCAAAAGAGGGCGCTCAATAGAGTAGGTGAGAGGCAATTGCACATCAGGTAAGAGGGTAAGTGATTGATCATGAGCAAGTGAGAGGGCGTGCAATCAACCATAAGCCGGTGAGTGTGTGTTCGATAACCAGCAAACAGGCGAGAGAGTTACCTTCGGTCATCAGCCAGTGTGCAATTGCAAAATATGACATGGTGCTCTTTTAAAAGCATGTGAACACCTAGTAGCGAACAGGTGAGATGTCGCTCCTGTAGGAGAACACAATAACCAACAGATGCAAGATCACAAGCATGTGTGGTGGCGCTCTCAAGATGCATGTGATCACGAACAGTTGAGGAAAAAGAAAAGTAGCATGCAATCTCACAGTCTCTTTTTTGTCCTTGGTGAAGGATTGGCCAACACTATTTCTCCCATGGGGAGAGAAATGGGGAGAGAAATGGTAAGAGTGACTTATGTGAAACTCCAAGGACTAATCGCCCGCGATGGGAAAAGAAAGGCGGCAGCCTCATTTTATTCTGATCGGTAGTATGTACGAAGTTAGCCAAGTACATCCCTAGATCGAGGGCACTTGGATGTATGAACAATTTTCCTCCTTTCTATGCTGAATGTGTGTGGAAGTTGCTCCTTTTCACACTTCTATTTCAGCTATCCTCTGTACGTCTGGGAAGGCAAGTGCTTCAAATGAGAGTGCCTGTAGTCATTGCTTGCTTTGTGAGCATTGAATGTACACACATAATCGCAATCACACATTTGGGACATAATGGAATATCTCCCCTTGGGGAAAGCTTGCAATAGGAAGCATGCAAAGATCTATGGGAATGCACGAAGCTCTGTCTCTGTGGGTGAACAGTAGTGTTAATCACATTAGTTTTAAGCACGGTAGTGTTAAGAGTGCTAGGGTGTGAGAACACTGTTATATGCTCCAGAGGTTCACTATTGTTGAGTGGGCTGATGTGTGAGAGTGAGCTGATGTGTGAGAGTGGGCTGTGTGAGAGTGGGCTGATGTGTGAGAGTGGGCTGATGTGTGAGTATATCAGGAACTCGTTGAGCACAGACAAGGTCTAACGAGGCATGTTTTCTGATCTAGTCGGAGAAGGTTGAGCACACAAAGCTGCAGGCTCATTGGTAAACAACGATTCCAATTTCTAACCACCTGTGCAATTGGAGGCATATTGCTCACGGTTTCTCTTTTGGGAATGAGAACTTGTTCCTCCTGATACCCTCTTCTTTTTGAACTCATAGGTGGTTGGACAGTCAGCAAAGTCTGACTCAAGGGCAGATTATTACTGACCAATCAAGTTCAGACCCAATGACAATGTCATAAGACGCTGAAGCACATTGTCGTCAATGGTAACAAGTGTCCATAGGTTAAAGAAAATCCTAAAAGCCAAGTAAGAAGAGAACCCAAAGCATTTCTCTGTTATTCGGCAGCAAGAATCAAAGTGACTGTTCCGTGTACCGGCAGGACTTCCCCATCTTAAGTTATAAGATTCTAGCTGCAGAGTTCCAGCTGCGCTTGAATTGATTCTCACATTAAAGGATGAATGTTTGTATTCGTGTAAGAACAAAGGGATTTTAGATAGCATATCCAAACCCATGGAACCTGTCCTTGGATTCCAGGTCTTTTTCTTTACTTACTAATGGGTTTCAACTACCTGTAATAGCCCTTCAAATCCCATAACTCTTTCACATACAAACCTACAATTAAAACATTGGCCTATGTAACAAGATTAAATTATTCCTTACCTTTGTATAGGAAGTCGATGGCTGAAGTCTTTCCATAGATATGGGGACCATTAATTAGTCTCTCCTTTCTACTATTAGGTGAAGTTATATTGTAGCTGCTTCCAGCAGAAAGTTGTGAAGCTGTCCGTGCCTCTTGTTCTGTTGAATTAATATATTTCCATAAGTATAAAAGCCAAACATAATCAAAAAAACATATTTGGTACAAAATTATAAATTTGGAAGTAATTTGTATTATTTCCTTAACTATACAGACCCGAGTCCTTTGCATATTTCATTTTTATATTTACTACTCACTTAAAAACTCAAATATGGTACGGTATTGTAGGAAAATGTAGGCTAAGCTAAGTGTATGTTAGCTTAGGTGAGGTAAGGCAAGGTAATGTAAAATATGGGTAGGTTAGTTAAGTTAAGAGTTGGTTAAATAAGGTAAGTATAGGTTAGCTAATGTAATGGAAGGTTACCTAAGGTAAGGGTAGGTTACCTAAGGTAAGGGTAGGTTACCTAAGGTAAGGATAGGTTATGTAATGGTAGGTAGGAAAGGTAAGATGAGGGTAGGGAAATCTATGGTAAATAAGGTGTAAGGTAAGGTAAATGTAAGTAAGGGTAGGTAAGGTAGGGTAAGGTAAGAGGAGACAAAGGTAGGTAATGGTAGGTAAAGTAAGCTAAGGGTAAATAAGATGAGGGAAGTTAAAGTAGGGGTAAGTAGGAGGTATGGTAAGAGTAGGTAAGGGTATGCATGAGTTAAAGTAAGGAAGGTAAGGTATGAGTAGGTAAGGTATGAGTAGGTAAGGTATGAGTAGGTAAGGTATGAGTAGGTAAGGTATGAGTAGGTAAGGTAAGTGTAGGTAAAATAAAAGTGAATTGTAGGTATTTAAATTCTTCAAGATCTTCCGCGGAGCTCTCCTACACATTTACCGTGGTAAGGAAGGAAAGGATTGGTAAAATGAAAGTAGTTGGGTTAGGTCAGGTAAAGTATGGACAGATATAGAAGTAGGTAAGGGCAGGCAAGGTGAGGCTAGATAAAGTAAGGGTATATAGCACAGGGTTAGGTAAGTAAGGCAAGGCAAGGTATGGGTAGGCAAGGTGAGGATAGGTATAATGATGGTAGGCAAGGTAAGGATAGGTAAAGTAGCTAAGATAAGGGTAAAGAAAGTTTATTTTGTAAACTTTGGTTTAAGTCTCTGATTTATTACCTTTTTTAATCATATTTCTAAAAATTCCCAGATACGTCCTACACGAATCTATATTGCTAACCCCTATGCTGAAGATAGGCCTAATCTAGCAAGAATTTGCTAGATCTTGATAAGATAGGGCTTGGCTATAAAATACACTTCTATCACATTAGTTTCACGCCTAGAAAGATCACTAAGTATAAAATCATTTAAATATCAATAAAATAATCATGCATTACCTTCACAGTAACGAGAAACAGAAGAATTTCACAGCACAGATCAATATTTATAATAGTTCTTTGTTGACAGGGAGGAGAAACAAGTGACGGGAGACATTGCTGCTCCAACTGACACACTCAAAACGGTTCCAATAATATCCAGCCAAATTTAAAAAACTTCACTTATTCATTCCCAAATCCCAATAATCTTAACCATCTTATTTCATTAAAATCTGCTCGAAATTGCTGGTATAAACTAGAACTAGAACTAGCAATTGTGATGTTGATAGTAGTAGAACGAATTATTGTTATTGAAAGATATATCGAAAGACTTCGGAGAGAGAGAGAGAGAGAGAGAGAGAGAGAGAGAGAGAGTTATATTATTTCATATTAATGAGCCTGAAGAAAGTGGGATGATATATATATTATATGCAAAAATACTCATAAAGTCAGCATCAAGTTATATTATAAAAAGAGATTTTTATAATTTTCAATATATATATATATATATATATATGTATATATATATATATATATATACATATATATATATATATATACACGTATATATATACATATATATATATATATATATATAAATATATATATATATATATATACATATATATATACATATATATATATATACATACATATATATAATATATTTATATATATAATATATATATATATATATATATATTTCAATAACATAACTCTATTCTACTACAATCTTCATTACTAGGGCTAGTTCTATAGTTCTACTTTCAGAGTGAAGGAAATATCATACTAAAATAAAAAAAAAATGAACACAAGAATAACTCCTCATAGCTCTTCCTGTTCGATACCATTTATTTTCAACATCGGTCAACACTATTTCTCCAGGGATTATTTTATTTTGAGCTATGCTAAGATCATATATGCCATATACAACTTTTTTTTATCATTATATTGGATCTCACATAACGTTTTTTACTACAGGCACTTAATATATCTATCAAGAACCTTGTCTAACTCCACAGTCTTCCTGTAATCATTCTTACCTCCCAAATTAGGATCATACTACACACAACAACAACAACAACAACAACAACAACAAATGCAGCCGCGTCTAGTTCATTCCAGGACAGAGGCCTCAGTCAAGTCCTTATTCATGTCTGGGGTTTGGCCAGTTTTCATCACCGCGCTGGCCAGTGCGGATTGGTGATGGTGGGAGATTTTCATCCGATCACTCACAGCAAACCAACCTAGTATGGGTGGCCCTGGCTAGAACAGCTTTGCTGATTATGGAGATACGCGAACTCCTTCACCACGTTGAGGTATTCCCATTCAAAAAGGGATGTATATATATATATATATATATATATAAATATATATATATATACATATATAAGTATTTATTTATATGTATATGTATAAATGTATATACAGTATATATATATATATATATATACATATATATATATATATATATATGTATATATATACATATATAAGTATTTATTTATATGTATATATATAAATGTATATACAGTATATATATATATACATATATATATACATATATATATATATATATGTATATATATACATTTACATACGCATATATATACATATATATGTAAACATATATATATATATATATATATTTGCATACACACACACATATATATATATATATACATATATATATATATATACATAGTATATATATTTACATATGTATACATATATACATCCATGGGTATGCGTGTGCGCATGCTCAAAGAAGCATATCACAACTCTTCACTATTAAAATCATTCCAAACACTCAAATTGAAAATACGGTAAAACCTTTAAAAAAAATATGGCATCTGCCACGTAAGCATCGGATTGATAGACCGATTGATTTGAAGTTTTCTGGCATTCAATCAATTTATTCTACTCTTTCATGTACCGGTGCCAATTTTACATACATTTATTCTGATGTAACACCGTGTATGAACACGGTGGCCGTGTGCGTGTTCGCTGGGATTCAATAATCTTATCACGAATAATTATTGGATTATTGTGCTTACGAATAGAAAAATAAATCTTTGAGCGTGTCGATTAATTGATGACTTGATAACTTGCCAGGGGAATTACTGTTCGGCCTTCACTGATACACCAACTATATGCAGTATACTTACATGTATAATGCATACATACATACATATATATATATATATATATATATATTTATGTACATATATCTATCTATCTATCTATATATATATATATATATATATACATATAATATATAAACAATATATATATATATATATATACATATATATATATATATATATATAAATATATATACTGTACATATATATACATATATATTATATATATACATATGTATTCAAATAAGCCATATATTTTAATACATTCATATCTGGATTTTCTTACCGACCTCGGGATCAGAGCCCCAAGCGGAACCACTCAAAGACTATAGTATCTGACCGGCCGGGTTTCGAAACCTGGTCCAGGATACTTGTATGACATTTACCATACCACTTTATATATTAATGTTTGGATTCTCTTACCGACCTCGGGATCAGAGCCCCAGGAGGAACCACTCAAAGACAA
The DNA here is from genome assembly GCF_036898095.1 of Palaemon carinicauda. Lineage (NCBI taxonomy): Eukaryota > Metazoa > Arthropoda > Malacostraca > Decapoda > Palaemonidae > Palaemon > Palaemon carinicauda. The sequence goes on along the minus strand of NC_090732.1, from coordinate 165,936,726 downwards.
TAGCTTCTGACTGGCCGGGAATCGAACCCTGGTTCGGGAAACTTGTAACCAAGGTTCTGTAAAGGGCTCTGATCCCGAAGTCAGTAAGAGAATCCAGACATTAATGAATCAATATTTATGGGGGATTAATTGAATATGATAAACACGTCTAAATGTGCAAAATTTATCACACACACACAATATATACATCATCTGTGGACTTGGCCACTAAAATTTTTGTGACCAAGTCCACAGATGATGGACGAAATCTTTAATGTTCGTTGTATAATCTACAAAAATACACAGTCTTTTTTTCTATACACGTCTTACATCATTGTGGAACCTTTTTAGCATAATAAGGAAGTATGGCATTATATTTATTTGTATTATATATATATATATATATATATGTATATATATATATATATATATATATTTATGTATAAATGTATATATGTGTGTGTGTTTGTGTGTTGTGTGTGAGAGTGCGTAATTGTATACACACACACACACACACACACATATATATATATATATATATATGTGTGTGTGTGTGTGTGTATGTATATGTATTTACATCGATATATGCTGTCTATATTTGTATGATGTATACATATTTATACATAACTACACACACACACACACACACACATATATATATATATATATATACATACATATACATATCTATATATATATGCAGAATTTCTAAATTGACCTCATTAATTGTATGCACTGCGTCAACTTTTTCTCTTTAGTACAAAAGTAATAAATTTTCTCACCCTCTGAACTTTCACTATGTTCTATTTGAAGAGAAATAATATCTCTATTATTCACAGCGATTTGATATCTATTGGTTATAACCTAAAACCAATAGAGGCTAAGGAATCCAGCAATGTTGACGTGTTGTAGTGTAGCAACAAACGAGCCCTTAAGAGCGCAATGCCTGACTGTGTCTCGTCAGTTCGTTTCTAGACGTGGGACTGAGAAGACATGTGACTATTTGGCTTCCCGAGATAATCGATGAGTCTTTAAGTGTAACTCCCGATGGTTTTGTATTTGACGTGTTGCTGAGGCGTTGTTTCGCAATGAGTTAGCAGTCTTTCGAAGGAGGAGTGCTTTAGATTTATCTTATTTTAATAGGGTAAGTTCTGATGTTTATGCGTTTTTCTTTTATTTTTCCTCAGATTTATAATTGAAGTTAAATTTCTATGTTTATTCGTATGTGGACATAACTCAGTATATTCGCCTATGTACTTCTGATTAATATTTTTTCTCACTTCGACGTAACTACTTGATATGGTCAAGAACGAACTGCAATTAAGCTCTATTGCATGAAATCATAAAACCAATTTTCTATTGACACTCACTGAAACTTTACTCATTTCATTTCATGTAAGTGATAAAAAAAAAAATAATAATTTCCCCCCCCCCAAAAAAAAATCTTTTCATGTTGAACTCCACTGCCTACTAAGGAGATACCTAAAGGAAGAAGATATAATATCAAAATTACGTTATTCGTATAATGTAATAAATCTAATAGACAGATAGACAGGCAGACAGACTGGTAAGTGAACCAGCCCCATAACTTCTTTGGTTCAGTCAATAACAATGAAGATTAATAATGATTTACTTTTGCGACTTTTCTTTCGTGTGTGTGTGTATATATATATATATATATATTTATATATATATATATATATATACAGTATATATATATATATATATATATAAATATACATATATATATATATATATATACTGTATATATATATATATATATATACATATATATATATATATATATATCAGTATATATATATAAATATACATATATATATATACATAAATATATATATACAGTATATATATATAAATATATATATATATATATATATATATTTATTCATATATATGCATAATGCTTCTAAGTGGTAGTTTTATTCAGGATACACACAAAAAAAGATAACTTGCGCTAAAAGATAACTTGCGCTTTAGAACTCAATATCAGGTTTCCAAACCGTCAATTTTCACGTAATATCTATAGGAATGCACACAGCACCTCAGCTTGATCGACACTTGGCGTAAATGCTGACAGAACAGAACTTATTAAGAGAAATTCCTTTGTAATCGAACAGAATAAGTTGCGAACTTCAAGTGGATGACAGATTATTATTATTATTATTATTATTATTATTATTATTATTATTATTATTATTATTAGCTAAGCTACAACCCTAGTTAGAGAAGCAAGATGCTATAAGCCCAAGGGCTCCAACAGGGAAAAATAGCCCAGTGAGGAACGGAAATAAGGAAATAAATAAACAACCTAAGAAGTAATGAAAATTAAAATGAAATATTTTAAAAACATTAACAACATTAAAACAGACATTTGATTATATATATACAGTGTATATATATATATATAATATATATATATATATATATATACCTACTATAAAAGGACTTCTGTAAACCTGTTCAACATAAAAACATTTGCTGCGAGTTTGAACTTTTGAAGTTCTACCGATTCAACTACCCGATCAGGAAGATCATTCCACAACTTGGTCACAGCTGGAATAAAACTTCTAGAGTACTGTGTAGTATTGAGCCTCATGATGGAGAGTTTTATGTCGATAAAACTTGAAGGAGGAGCTGGACAACTGATAAAACAGAATCATTTAACTGTACATAGAAAATAACCATCATAAGAACATTTCCAGTCCAGAGAACAGAAAGTTATTAAAATGTGTCCTGCCTGATTGGTAACGTCTTTGCCTGGTGTTCGCTAGACGGGGGTTCGAGTCCCGCTCAAACTCGTTAGTGCCTGTAGTGTCTGCAACCATACCATCGTTGTGAGCTAAGGATGTGGGGTTTTGGTGAGCCTATAGGTCTATCTGCTGAGTCATCAAGGATGGAGTTTGCTGGAGCAGCAGCCATTGCCTGGCCCTCCTTGGTCCTAGCTTGGGTGGAGAGGGGGCTTGGGCGCTGATCATATGTATATATGGTCAGTCTCTAGGCCGTCTAGGGCATTGTCCTGCTTGATAGGGCAATGTCACTGTTCCTTGCCTCTGCCATTCATGAGCGGCATTTAAACCTTTCAAAAAGAGAACAGAACGTTATAACCTGCGTCCATAATTCTGAAGTGGATGCTCTAAGGACAAGACTATGAAGTGTCTGAAGATCATAGCCAGAGTTGCCAGGTTTTCTAAATGAGAAGAGGCCAACTTCTAATCAACCGCAGCTTTAAAAGGCCAACCCAATAGTAGAAAAAGGCAAAATATACAGAATTATTTGACTCGCCTTTTTTCATATTGCTAACGGCCAACCAATTTATAAAAAAAAAGGCCAAATTGAGGTCTTTTGGCTGGAAAAATGACCAAACTGGCAACCCTAATCACAAACAGTTTCTTGAAACCAGATGCCTTTACTGTGATTCTTTTGAGATGATTTTCTGTTTACTTTTCTGCTGTAGATTGCAATTTGATTATTTTAGATTTTGATATATATCAATCTATATACCTATCACGCAGACACACAAGTAACTTTGGAGCTTCGGCGGGTCTCGAACCCTTGTCCAGCAGAACACCATGTAGGGACGTTTCCAAAAGGCTACCACAACCTATGGATAGAATCAATATACGGCAAAGGGTCTTGTATCTGCCCTTACAGTTTAAAGGTTACTCATGAATGGCAGAGGAAAGGGACAGTGACATTGCCATAGCAAGCAGAAAAATGCCCTAGAGACTAACCATACATATATATAATCAGCGCCCAAGCCCTCCTTTCCACCCCAGGGAGGACCAGGTAATGGCTACTGATGAATCAGCAGGTAGACCTATAGGCTCCCCCAAACCACCGATCCTTAGCTTGCAAGAATGGTGAGGCTGCAGCGACCATAGGAACTAAAGGGTTTGAGCGGGACTCGAACCCCAATCTGGCGATCACATGGCAGAGACATTACCAGCTTTAAAAGCATGTGTGGATAATCAATAGGAGTTTCATAATGCGTTAATTGATAATTGATTTCATTATATAAAAAGAACTCTATCGTTATGTGACCTTACTAAGCATACAGGACAGAAGAAATTTTCACAGATGTAACTTAATCGTATTAGGTTTCAACACAAAATAAATCCATTTCTTTATAGGTACAAGTAATAAAATTATATAGATTACATGTTTCAATAGGGTTTAATCTTTTCCCCTCAGCTGTTTGTATTCCCTTATGCTTACCTTGAAATTCTATAGGTTAGTAAATGATGGAAGTCACAGGAATTTCTGTGATACATAAAGTACAAAAAGCATAAAATACTTATACTTAATCATTAGATACCTTCACCAT
>NC_090732.1:165917402-165927402 GCF_036898095.1 Palaemon carinicauda | reverse complement strand
TCTCTCTCTCTCTCTCTCTCTCTCTCTCTCTCTCTAAAGACTGTCAAAGTATTTATCATTTATCATGGACAACCTCTCTCTCTCTCTCTCTCTCTCTCTCTGAAGACTGTCAAAGTATTTATCATGGACAACATCTCTCTCTCTCTCTCTCTCTCTCTCTCTCTCTCTCTCTCTAAAAACTGTCATAAAGTATTTATCGTTAATCATGGACAACACCCTCTCTCTCTCTCTCTCTCTCTCTCTCTCTCTCTAAAAACTGTCATAAAGTATTTATCATTTATCATGGACAACCCCTATCTCTCTCTCTCTCTCTCTCTCTCTCTCTCTCTCTCTCTTCTAAAGACTGTCAAAGTATTTATCATTTATCATGGACAACCTCTCTCTCTCTCTCTCTCTCTCTCTCTCTCTCTCTCTTTCTAAAGACTGTCAAAGTATTTATCATTTATCATGGACAACCTCTCTCTCTCTCTCTCTCTCTCTCTCTCTCTCTCTCTCTAAAAACTGTCATAAAGTATTTATCGTTAATCATGGACAACACCCTCTCTCTCTCTCTCTCTCTCTCTCTCTCTCTCTAAAAACTATCAATAATTATTTATCGTTTATCATGGACAACAGCCAGTCTCTCTCTCTCTCTCTCTCTCTCTCTCTCTCTCTCTCTCTCTTAAAGGAATAACAATACAGATTACAACAACTTATTCACGTTAGAAAAAAAAATCAGTCCAGAGGTAACGGATACAAACTGGAATTGAAAAGATACAACACCACTCAATATGGTAATTTCTTTACATATAAAATAGCCAATACATGGAATAGACTTCCAGCGGATGTAGTGAACAGTAACACGGTAAACGAATTCAAGAATAAGTTAAAAAAGATCATAAAAACTCTCTAAACATTCAAACCAAATCGCTCTACCCAAGAACAAATGGAGTCTCCGCGGATGTACTAAAAAGTAACTCTCTCTCTCTCTCTCTCTCTCTCTCTCTCTCTCTCTCTCTTCCAGCGGATGTAGTGAACAGTAACACGATAAACGAATTCAAGAATAAGTTAAACAAGATCATAAAAACTCTCTAAACGTTCAAACCAAATCTCTCTACCCAAGAGCAAATGGAGTCTCCGCGGATGGACTAAAATCTCTCTCTCTCTCTCTCTCTCTCTCTCTCTCTCCTCTCTCTCTCTCTCTCTCTCACTTCCAGCGGATGTAGTGAACAGTAACACAATAAACGAGTTAAAAAATAAGTTAAACAAGATCACAAAAACTATCTAAACGTTCAAACCAAATCGCTCTACCTAAGAGCAAATAGAATCTCCGCGGATGGACTAAAAAGTAACTCTCTCTCTCTCTCTCTCTCTCTCTCTCTCTCTCTCTCTCTCTCGATTGTCGTAGGATGACGTAGCAAAGGAATGCCCTTTCGTAATATCATTTATTCAAGAAATCGATGGAGAGTAGTGGAACATGACACCAGTTACAAGAAATCATTACTTATATCTGAAGGTCGGCGCTAGCAAGTAGCCTACTTTATAATATATATATATATATATATATATGTATATATATATATATATACATATATATACAGTATATATATATATATATATATACACAACAGAATGGGTTCCTAGAGATTACAAAACATGCAGGAGAAGGAAGAGAAAACGATGGACTGACGAACTAGGAAAGTTTACAGGTGTAGACTGGCATGGGAAGACCATAAACAGACGCAGTGGACTAGTAACGGTTGATGATGATATATATACATACATATATATATATATATATATATTCCCGTCACGCTGAGCGCCATTGCCAGACGTATCACGACTCGGTCTCTCCCTTGGTAGTGTGAGAGGGATTAGTCACGTCCTGTTGAGAGGAGGTACCCGACAGGTATAATTGGAAATTACAATTTCTCACAAATTACCGAAACTGCCGTGTTGTAGTTAGGAAAGGAAGAGGGGTGGGAAGGGTTCAATCTATTTATGTTTGTGCGTGTGTGTATTATATTTAAAAATCTAAGCCGTCATTTTTGACGGGTCGCGTACACTAGTAGTAGAATATTAATAACAAGGACGAAGAAATTTTTCTCCTACGAGAATTACTATTGGATATCACTATGACGTAATCAGAGATGCCTATAGATTTTCCATCTATTAAATCATCATTATTGATTTGATATTATGTTAATCATTATTGATATGATAACATAACAATCACTATTGATAAGATATGATAATCATTATTGGTACGGGTTGTGGTGCCCGCTGTGGTAACGTCCCTGACTGTTGAATGCCAGACAGGGATTCGAGTCTAGCCGAAACTCGTTAGTTTCTTCGGTCGCTACAACCTCACCATTCTTGTGAAATAAGGATGGGGGCCTTGGGAGAGCCTATATGTCTATCTGCTAAGTCATCAGAAGCCTTTATCTGACCCTCCTTGGTCCTAGCTTGGGTGGAGAGGGACTTGGCCGCTGTTTTGTTAAAGTTTTTATAGTTTATTTAGGAAATATTCCTTTTAATGTTGTTACTGATCTTAAGTTATTTCATTTTCCTTGTTTCCTTTCCTCACGGGGCTATTTTCCTTGTTGGAGCCCCTGGGCCTATAGCATACTGCTTTTCAAACAAGGATTATAGTTTAGCAAGTAATAATAATAATAATATATGGTCATTCTCTAGGGCATTGTCCTGCTCGATAGGGCAATGTCACTGCCCCTTTCCCCTGCCATTCATGAGCGGCCTTAACATTTATTATGATGGTGTAGGCGTTTGTTGGTGACAACGAATTTAATTTTCCTCGTAATTTGTTTGATTGGATCAATTGTCATAAGCAAAGTCAACGAAGTTATTTCTGTATGCACAAAATTTTATGTGTGTGAATAATATCTATATATCGTTATTGTATACCATTAATGTATTTTATTACATTTACCACCATTAAAATTGCTGTAAGCAGTTCCTAATTTTAGAAGAAAATTAATCCTTTCTCTAGAGAGAAGTAAATTCTTTCCAAGTAATGTTATTTTGATGATGAGTGGACTCAAAGTATCATTTGTATTCTGTCTATAATCATAATCATCATCATAATCATTAGCCGTTACTAGTCTACTTGCAGAATAAAGGCCTCAGACATGTCCTTCCACTCGCTCCTGTTTATGGTCTTTCTGCAAATTTTCTGAGTTCGTCGATCCATCGTCTTTACTTCCATCCACTGCTTCTTTTGCAATCTCTAGGGACCCATTCTGTTATTCCATGTATTATCTGTCATTGTATGTTCTGCGCATGTCCACTGCAGAACAAAGGCCTCAGACATGTCCTTCCACTCGCTTCTGTTTAAGTTCTTTCTGTGCCACTTCATTCCAGCAAGTTTTCCGAGTTCATCAATCCATCGTCTTTACTTCTATCCCTTGCTTCATTTGTAATCTCTAGGGACCCATTCTGTTATTCTTAATGTCCATCTATTATCTGCCATTGTAAATCCTGCCAAGTCCACTGCAGAACAAAGGCCTCAGACATGTCCTTCCACTCGCTTCTGTTAATGATCTTTCTGTGCCAGTTCATTCCCGCAAGTTTTCTGAGTTCATCAATCCATCGTCTTTACTTCTATCCCTTGCTTCATTTGCAATCTCTAGGGACCCATTCTGTTATTCTTAATGTCGATCTATTATCTGCCATTGTAAATCCTGCCAAGTCCACTGCAGAACAAGGGCCTCAGACATAAATTTTCTGAACACATCAATCCATCATCTTTCCCCTGCTACTTTTGCAATCTCTAGGAACCCATTCTGTTATTCTTAGCGTCCTTAATGTTCATCTATTATCTGTCCTCATTATATGTCCTGCCCACGTCCATTTCTTTTTCTTACATGTTAAAATATCCTCCACTTAAGTTTGCTCTGTCTATAGAGTTAGTTACATTCTGCACGCACTCAGTCCCTCCCTGTCCAGTTACCAAGAGCAACGGTCAGTTTACTGTATTTTCGTTTATTCTCGGACATTCCACGAATGAAAACATAAAGAATGACAGAATTATTCTTCTCTTGCTTTTGGGTGCATGATTCGAAGTAATTACCCTGTGAGAACTATATATTTAATAGTTTAAATGTATAAATTGTTGCTAATGAACTGATCATATTCGAAGTCATTACCTGCTGTGAGAACTATATATTTAATAGTTTAAATCGTAAACACTGCTGTTACTGTACTGATTTATCTGGATCAGCTTGAGTTTATGAAAAGTTATATTAAAATGCATTCTAAGTTTTTTTATGAGAAATGTTAAAGTTCGATATCACAGAACTTATAATAGTGTATTTAACGAGAGAGAGAGAGAGAGAGAGAGAGAGAGAGAGAGAGGTGGGGCCTGATCAAGGCAAAACACAAACCCTTTCACCACGCAAAGGTATCCCCAATCGGAAAGGATACACACACGCACAAACACACACACACACATATATATATGTATATATATATATATATATGTGTGTGTGTGTGTGTGTGTGTGTATGTGTGTGCGCGCACGTGTGTACTCAATATCAAACTCCTTTACGTCATAGCTGGACAGTTATGACTACCACATTCATATTACAATTACCAATTCGTGGGTTCACCTGCTAGGCAGAAAATTCTCACGTCAGTCGATTCCAAAACACAGAAAGGTCGTCACCGAAGCATTTCGCCACTCACCTTTTTACACAAACTGCATAATTACACCTTTCTCTCAAACACACTAATTCTCATTAAGTATTCCTCTATTTCTTTCTATATATACAAAATGCACAATCTTTTTCACTAATATATATCGTCCATTTTCTCCAAACAACCGAAACAAACATTTCAAAACAGACTATTCCATCCTGTCATCCATGTTAAAGTACAACACTACCTCTGTATATCGTAACAAGATTTTTTTTTTTTTAATTTCTTAAAATGGCATCTATAATACCTGAATATATTCAGCTCTACTAGCTTAAACATTTTTAAGTTTTGCTCTATTCCTTCCTATATATTCAAATATGCACACACTAATCTACATCGTCCATTTTCTCCAAATAACTGAAACTTTGAAACATTTCAAAACACACAGACTAATACTATTCCATCCTGTCATCCCTGTTGAAGTACAACACCTCCTCTGCATAGCGTCATATGATTTTTTTTTAATTCTTAGAATGGCTTCTTTAATGGTTGAATATATTCAGTTTTACTAACATTAAACATTTTCCATTTTCATATAGAGGAATTGATTCAACATTTCCTTCATCATTTTAGTCTTACATATTCTGAATTGCTGTTAACATCTAATACCTAAATTACCTATATTTCTTGATTTATCTTACACACACACACACACACACACATATATATATATATATATATACATATATATATATATAAATGTGTATAAAAAAACATATATATCCATTTATCTATTTATCAGTGTATCTATCAATCTATTTCTCTATCTGTTTATCAATTTATCTATCTATCTATCTATCTATATATATATATATATATATATAGTATATATGTATCTATTTATATATCTATCAATATACATGTGCTGTATCTCCATCTATCTATCGATCTATCAACATACCCAATATTCTATCTATAAGTATAATTATAGGTACAGTATATTCATTTATACATATACATATATGTGTTTCTACGTGGGAATGTTTGAGTGTGATTGTGTTTGCACAGAGTGTAATATATTAGTGTTTAAAAAATCAATTTCCTAATGGTTTAAATAATTGATAATATAACTCATCAGATTTCCAACAAGACTTAATATTGATTAATGATATAATTAATAAAAATATATTAAAATCAATCAATATTTCCTTCTCTGATTAATTTCATGTGCTGAGAGAAAGCGGCTGGTTTTTTCAAACTCCTTTATTATTTTTATGAAAGATAGTGAATTTGAAGGTCCCTATTAATATACTAGTGTACATGACCCGTCAATAATGACGGCTAAATCTTCATATAGATATACACACATACACAGGTTCAACCCTTCCCACCCCTCCCCCTTTTCATAACTACTACACGACAGTTTGGGTAATTTGTGGGAGAATGTGCTTTTCGAATGATTGTCGGAAAGAGTATATATATATATATATATATACAGTATATATATATATATATATATAGAGAGAGAGAGAGAGAGAGACTATATATATATATATATATAGATAGATAAGAAAAATTAGCCGTAACCAGAGAGAAAGGTCTAATGTAATACCGTCTGGCACCCACTCAAAGGACCCAATAATTCTCTAAAGGTGGTTGAGGTTAGAAAGTGTTAAATCTGTATGCGTGTGTGTGCTATAACTATGTAATTATTCAACCGTCATTTTTGACGGGTCGCGCACAGTAGTAAACCCTATTCGTCAAGTTTCTGGACTCTCTTACAAAGTCATTTAATATCTTTGAATTGAAATCGATATAGCTTCGCATAATTCCTCCGTTGCATAGCAACTGTAGGAATACAAAATGCGTACATAAATTCCTTCGTGAAAATGATTGGGTATCGACAATGGTTTGATAAGAATAATTCATCGGAAGCTAAAAAGATGGAAATTTGAAATGACGATTTGCTGCTTAAGATATTTTACTATCTACTCCATATGCGAATTAGAATTTCTGCTGTACGTATATACAGATACAAACACCTACCTATCTATATTTATGGATACATCACCGCACGCACACGTACACAAAAACACACACACACACACACATATATATATATATATATATGTGTATATATATACATATATATATATATATATATATATGTGTATATATTTAAAAACATGCGTATTATATATATAAACATACACACACACACACACACACATATATATATATATATATATATCACTAACGCTCATGATTTTAATCAATGTAAATATCAACCACAATATCATTTAATACCGAATTCTACTTTTGGGAATGTATATCCACTGGACATTCATTTATGACAAATGCTTCTGGCTGGGCAAGGATTCGAACCTATGCCCTAATCCGAAACAATGCTCGAGGGACGACTTTACGAATCAAGCTATCAAGTTCATATAAGCCACACTTCAGGATGCCAGAAAACCTCAAATCAATCAGTCAATCATATAAGCCACAAATATATTCAAATATCGAATTTGCTCTGTCAACGTGTCACAGACCCATAGCGAAATTCCTATAATGATAAATATTTTTAGTAGCCAAGGATTCGAACCTCAGCGCTGATAAATGTAAACAGTAAGACTACCATCGGAATTTTATTTATTATCATTCTTCTTCTTCTTCTTCTTCTTCTTCTTCTTCTTCTTCTTATTATTATTATTATTATTATTATTATTATTATTATTACAAGCTAAGCTACAACCATAGCTTGAAAAGCAAGATACTATAAGCCCAAAGGCTCCAACAGGGAAAAATAGCCCGGCGAGGAAAGGAAATAAGGAACTAAATAAACAATATAAGAAGTAATGAACTATTACAATAAAACCTTTTAAAAACATTAACAACATTAAAACAGATATTTCATATATAAACTATAAAAGGACTTACGCCAGCCTGTTCAACATAAAAATATCGCTACAAGTTTGAACTTCTGAAGGTCTACTAATTCAACTATACCCGATTAGGAAGATCATTCCACAACGAAATGGGGGTGGGGGTGGTGGAGAGGGCATTATTGTTAGGTAAGCAGAGTATTTCCAATGTTGGTCGATCCAGAGCGTTTGAATTAATAAAGGACTGAAAGTTGTGTAAGTCTGTAATAAAGCCAATCGATGGAATTATGGTCCTTAGATGTTGATTTCTGCATCATAGTCCTTTGCAACTTTAGCAACTGCGTATCAGTGTAACGTACAATATGATTTCGTGAATCAATCTTAATGTTTAGTAAAAGTGGGTCAAAGTTGTTGAAATAAAAATTTAATAAAAATGTAAACAAATAAAAAGTGAGGTCAATATAAATGCAAATATGAGTGGGGATACTTTAACGTGGTGAAAGGGTTTGTGTATCGCCATGATCACCAAAGCTATACTACTCAGGGGCCCCGTACTAGGTTGGTTTGTAGTGGGCGATCAGACAATAGTCTTTCACCATAATCAATCCGCAGTGGCCGGCGTGGTGATGAAAATGGCCAAACCACAGACATGAATAACGACATGTCTGAGGCCTTTGTCCTGCAGTTGACTAGACACGGCTGCATTTGTTGTTGTTGTTGTTTAGAAGGATGTCGAATACAAGAACTGTTTATAAGTAATGAAAATTTACGGAGACTTGAGTTTGAGCAAAAGACAGTCGGTAAGATGGAGTTATAATCATCATCATCTCCTCCTACGCATAATGACGCAAAGGGCCTCAGTTAGATTTCGCCAGTCATCTCTATCCTAAGCTTTTAAATCATCACTTCTCCATTCATCATCTACTACTTCATGCTTCATAGTCCTCAACCATGTATGCCTCGGTCTTCCAACTCTTCTAGTGCCCTGTGGAGCCCAGCTGAACGTTTGGCGAACTAATCTCTCTCGGGGAGTGCGAAGAGAATGTTCAAGACGGAGTAACAAATATAAATTACAGATAAAGAGAAAATCAAACCGGTTGATTATTGGAAGCAATTTCTTTTTTTGTTGTGTGACTCACTGAATATGGAGGTCAAGTACATCAGCATGTTTCGTATAAGTTATATTATAAATAATGAAAAAAATAGTAAAGTTTGGATATAAAGGTTCTTATATTAACGTCTTGAATATTGAAGCACCAGAGAAACTATTATTATTATTATTATTATTATTATTATTATTATTATTATTATTATTATCATTACCTATAAGCAACAACCTTTTGAAAAGTAGGATGTTATAAGCCCAATGGGTCCAACAGGAAAAAATAGCCCAGTGAGGAAAGGAAATAAGGAAATAAATAAAATAAAAGCGAAGTAATGAAAAATTAATATCAAATATTTCAAAATCAGTAACGACGTCAAGATAGATCTGTCATATATAAACTATGAAGAGAGACTTTTGTCAAACTATTCAACATAAATAAAGGTTACTGCTACTTTGAACTTCTAAAGTTCTACTGATTCAACTGCCCGATTAGGGAGATCATTCCATAATCTGGTCACAGCTGCAATAAAACTTCTAAAATACTCTGAGGAAAGCTAAAATACATGATGGAGAAGGCATGTATTAGAATTAAAAATACAAGCTTTTTAAGTAAATAAATGCGTCTGAAGACTACGTAAAGTATTGAAAGCGAAGAATAGACTTAACAAAACTATAGGAGCTACGCTAGTAGCTTGTGTATAATATACCAGACTACGACTACTCGTTGGGAAGATGATTCCATAATCTGGTCACAGCTGGAATAAAACCTCTAAAATACTCCAATGAAAGCTAGAATACTGTGTAGTATTGAGCCTCATGATGGAGAAGGCATATCTTAGAATTAATAATACAAGCTATTTAAGTAAATAAATACCTCTGAACACTTCGTCAAGTACTGAAAGCGAAGGATATATTTAACCAAAGTAGAGGAGCTACGCTAATAACTTATATATATTATACCAGACAGGACAAAAGCAATGCGAGGTTTGAACCAAACGAGTGCGTGTGAACGTGTAGCAAAGGGCGCAATATATTCTACGAATGTTGGTAGAGTCAATACAGATATGACTCTGAGTAAGGTTAGGCAGGTAGTACGTCATATGATGTTTGCAAAGGAGCGCTGGAAGTATGATTTTATTTACAGTTTTATTGGGAGAATTGAACGATGATTTTTATTTTTCTTTGAACATGAAAATATAATTAAGTTCTGTTTTATTATGAAGATGGGAGTATAATTTCACTTGCGTTTTTATTGGGAGAATTGAACGATGATTTTTTTAAATTTTTCTTTGAAGATGAAAATATAATTAGATTCTACTTTATTATGAAGATGGGAGTATAACTTCACTTGCATTTTTATTGGGAGAATTGAACGAGG
>NC_090732.1:165899902-165912402 GCF_036898095.1 Palaemon carinicauda | reverse complement strand
AAAGGAATCAAGATGAGATTTTCTCTAATTTTTTAGAATTCTCCAGAAATTGATGCTTGACATATTTATTAACTCAAAATTTGATTTTTCTCTAATTTTTGATAATCTAATTTCTAATTTTCTTCTTTTCAGGCAAAGAGAATAATCAAAAGAAGCCAAGATGAGATTTTTCTTTGATTTTCTAGAATAAGCCAAAAATTGAGCTTGACATAATTATTAACTCTAAATTTTATATATTGTTAATTCAAAATTTGATTTTTCTCAAATTTTTTTTAATCTAATTTCTAATATTCTTCTTTTCCAGGCGAAAAGAATTATCAAAAGGATACAAGATAAGATTTTTCTCTATCTAGAATTCACCAGAAATTGATGCATGACGTATTTATTGTTAACTCAAAATTTTACATATTGTTAATTCAAAATTTGATTTTTGTCTAATTTTTAATGCCCCAATTTCTAAATTTCTTTGCAGGCGAAGAGAATTATCAAAAGGAATCAAGATGAGATTTTCTCTAAATTTCTAGAATTCCCTAGAAATTGATGCTTGACATATTTATTAACTCAAAATTTTACATATCGTAAATTCAAAATTTGATTTTTTTCTAATTTTTAATGCCCCAATTTCTAATTTTCTTTGCAGGCGAAGAGAATGACCAAAAAGAGGAGAGAAGATGAACAACATGAATCCCGAAACCCTTTATAATGACATCCCGTTCCTTGGCGAGCCCTCGGGCAGGCCCTACGAGCGCACAGGCAGATCCTACGTCCCCGTGGACCAGTTCAGGGTCATGACGCCCCCCAGATCGAACGGATACGCCTATTCGCCGCCCCCATTAGGCGGTCATTCGGTAATGAGGCGTCCTAGAAACATGAGTGTGAGTCCAGAATATGAGAAGGATTTTCATACGCTGTTCTAGTGATGATTGTGTACTTTAAATGAATTAGATTATTGTATTATCAGTAAATAGGGACATTATTTTTTTCTTTAGGCTAAATGATTTCGATATTCATTAAGACTGTTCTTAATATTCATAATAAACCGGGTTAGAATAAAGTTTTTTTTTTTTTTTCAATTTGGTTGATTTCCATAAAGAATACCTGGTGAGATTTTACCAAAATTGGGTCTTGGGGCTAAATTATTATTATATTCCATAAAATTATTCTTCATAGTATTCGTAGAAAACCGGGTGAGAATGAAAGTTTTCTTTAATTAATAATTATCATAATCCATAAAACTGTTCTTCATTGTATTCTTTGAAAACCGGGCATTTTACCAAAGCTGGTTCTTGAAGGTAAATTATTTCCATATTCCATAAAACTGTTCTTCATTGCATTCTTTGTAAACAGGGATATTTTACCGAAGTTGTCTTGTTAAACTGATATTTAAAGCTTGACGCAACGGAAAACAGAAAGATACGGAAGTTCTCCAAGTGTTTCCCTCATATTTTCATTATAAGCTATTATTCGATACTAACATAGATATCCCATGGTACACTTGAGTCCTAAAGCCCTGTCCAGACGATCGAGCATGCCCGACGGGCAAACAGTGATACCAGGCCACAATAGTTAGTGAAAATAAGGGTTGATGACGTCAGAAGCGGGAAAACTGAAGGCAGGGATCTGGCAACACTGTATGATGACAGATCCCTGTCTGTGGTTTTCCCGCTTCTGACGTCATTAACCCTCAATCTTACTAACTATTGTGGTCTGGTATCACTGTTTGCCCGTCGGGCATGCTAGATCGTGTGGACAGGGTTTAATATACATGATCCCTTATATATAAGGGATTCTCACGGTAGACGATATTGACCCCAGGGGGATATAGAACAGTTTGTTTGGTTGTAGATTGCCTGCCACTTGTGACCAAACAAGGTCGCCTGCAATTCTGATATCTGTAGAGATGTTTGGTGAAGCCTTCGTGCAATGTTTGTATGTATTTGTGTGTTTGTGGTCGATCAACACTTCAAAATTCAGAAAAGTGGTGTACGAGACAAATCAATTAAAAATCCTTGTTCTATAGCCTGCAGTTTGCTTGGTTTAATTGGCATAACAAATGAATTACCAAAAAGCGTAGCAGGTCAAAAATGCAAAATAAAAAATCAATTGATATATTTTCTATAATCTGTAAATAATTATATAACTCTTATGTAAGTAACATTAATTTACTTTACAGCATAATACATTACCGTATTAGCTCCTGTATTACCAGAACTTATATACATGAAATATTCAAATCAAATTCTATTTAAGTGAGTATACATTAGGGACTTGAATGCTTTCATTTCATTTATTCGTTAAGGAGCTTAGTCTGATAGCAGTATCTATCCAAGTCTTACGATAGAAAAAATGTAGATAATTAATTTTGCAATACCTAAGAAATATAATGAAATGAATAAATAAATGGTACAGTAGAAAAGGTTCCTTAGACCCATAGGACTGAATACTCTCACACACTATGCAGAGACGCCATGTCAGATTCCTGCCAGTCAGAACTCCGGTCTTTACTGCCAACAAGACCTCTGTGTCAGACGACAATATGAGAATCTTCCTGAGAATTGATACTCCAACGGTCTTCCACAGAGGTCCTTACTCTTTAAGGTGTCCCTCGTGCCGAGTGGTATCGTGTTCTTAGGAATATTTCATTCACTCAGCCTCTCATTCACACAAGTGGATCACTCATAGTTTAGTTAAATGTAGATACTGTAGTTCTTCCTTTGATGTCAGTTTTCTAGGCATGAATTTTTACTCTAAGCACGCTTGTCAAAGAAACATCTAGATTCTGAACTTCCAATAGGGCGCTATATCTTACACATCTTACATAAAGATTTTTTAATAGTTGATGTAGTATTTTCTCTTTCCTCTGTATAGTAAGTCCCAAGGGTCTAGGTTGCTTATTTCTCAACAGATTGACGCCATTCGCACTCGTAGAGCGCGACTAGAAGCTCTCACTTCGAAATTCAAGCTTCCACCCATTGTAACGAACGGCGCAGACGTAGATCTACCGCCCCTAGATCCAACCAGCTCCACAATCTCCATCAGATCCGGGTCCGCTGACTCGCAGGACCGGTGGATGAGCGCTTCTATGCGACCGACGAGTACCAAGGGCCACCCTACAGTACCTTTTGTGTATGCGGAGGCTTTTAATCTTCCCACACTCAGTCTTAATCCGATGAAGTTAGCTTTTCCTCTTCTCTAGAGTAGACTCAAGTTTTGTTTCGTTGGATCTGTTGTGGGTTTGATATGATTTTCAAGAGTTGGTTTACTATCTTCATTACTTTTTGTTTGTAATGTCATTAAAACTGATAAAATGCACTGACTGTGATGAGCATCGTACTTGTGAGTGGTGATAAAATTGAATAAACCTGTTGACATAAAATATCAAAAGAATTGTTGCTTGAAATACAGCTATGTGAAATTTCAAAATTGACATAAGCAAATTAATATAGAATGACAATAGTAACATAAATATCTTGACCAAAGAATTGTCTATTGAAATTTATTTCTTTAGAATATTTATTTCTAGGCATAAACTGAGGAATTGAGTAGACTAAGGCGTTGAGCTAAATTAGAATCTATAAGTCAAGAGAATATTATGGTAGAATATTTGATAAAGGAGAGACAAAATTGTTCACGAGGAAATATAAAAAAGAATTATAAGAATAAAGTAAACTTAAACAGTTAACGACGTACACAAAAATAAGGCATACCAGGTAATTTAGTTGAGAGCTTATGTAGCTTAAAGAGCACCCCTGAGAGTCGGTGCAAATGTGCCTCTTTTGAAAAAAAATTAGTATAGTACGTGCTTGAACTAGAACTAAATATTTGGAGTTTTCTATTGCCAAGATTTACTGTACATTTGCGTTATTTCATTGTGATAGTATTCATATTCATTAGATTAAATTATGCTTTATAATCAAGGTAAAGGGTAATTCATCTCCCCTACATTACTGTAGGCCCTAGAGCCTTTAAATATGTGGCCCCGAACATCCGAATAATTGAAGATATTAGGCCTTCAAGAGGAAATTGAAGACTTTCTTATTCTGCGACTCTTTTAACAGTGATGATCAAACAGTAAGCGAGCAATACGCATAGTGAAATGTTAAATGCTCCCGAATGAACATCATAAAACGACCGTGGAGGTCCTGCAGAGAGTAGGGTTCCCCTGCTGTGCAGGACCAGATAAGCAGCCCTTAGGTCGGGAGCACACTAGCGACTCTGTGGCGCCACAAAGCCACGCCACGCCTGTGGCGGGGATGAGCGACAGAGAGCCAAAGTCGCTTGCCACAGTCGCTAGTTTGCGCGGGAAAACTTGAAAACAATGGAAACCTATGGGAGACCACATCCCCGCCACACGATACTGTGGCTTTGTGGCGCCACAGAGTCGCTAGAGTGCTCCCGGCCTTAAAGTAAAGTAAAGTATAAGTAAAGAAAAGTATAAGTAAAGTAAAGTATAAGTAAAGTATAAGTAAAGTAAAGTATAAGTAAAGTAAAGTATAAGTAAAGTAAAGTATAAGTAAAGTAAAGTATAAGTAAAGTAAAGTATAAGTAAAGTATAAGTGAAGTAAAGTACATTGGATACTGAAAAATATCTCTTCAATTTCAATTCATTTTAACTATGCGCTTGCCAGTAAGGTTTTAAAAAAACTATGCCACAATAAGAAATCATTTCATGGAAAAATCTTATGCTCATTTACTGACATTATTGTATACTATGTCATTTTAAATTGGTCATTCTCGCACAAACTAATCATGCATGTCTATTAACAAAAAATGTTCTAATCTCTTATGTCAACAGGTTTTAAATGTACACGGTAGATGATCAATTATTAAACCATTAAACACTTTGGGACAATTTTCTTAAATCGTTTTTGAGTTCATAGTTATTTATTTAGATTTGGTGTGCAGACCAACCAATGTTATTAGACACTAATGGTATTTTACATTTTTTAATTTGTGTGGTTTTGTGGGCGGTAGGTGATATTCTAATTTAATTTCTATATATTTTATGTAATTTTGCAAGATGAAGCCAAAATTAACATTTTCCTTCTTGTGTATTCAATTGAGCTCAGAACTATATGCCTGTAGGAATATACATTCTCAAAAAAAAATAGCTATGTTCTCTTAAAATGTTAGAACCTCTATGCAAAGTTTCATATACAGTATCTTATTTAATTTTGCAAAATAAAGCCTAAAATTAACACTTCCCTTCTCATGTATTCAAAACTGTATTGCCTGATACTGATTTCTACAGCAGGGACCCCAGACAGAAAATGAAGTAATGTCAATTTTGAAGCAATTTCGAACCATATGCCTAAAAGGAATATCAATTCTAAGAAAAAAAAAACTTCATGTTCTCTTAAAATGTTAGATCCATCATGCAAAGGTATCCCTTTCACCCCCAATGGACGTACCGGTACGTTCTTGCAAAACACTTATTTACCTGTTTTTTGCATATTTTTGATAACTTTAAGAGAAACTTCAGGCATTTTCCAAAAGAATGAGACCAACCTGACCTCTCTATGACAAAAATTAAGGCTGTTAGAGCAATTTAAAAAAAAAAAATTATAGCAAAATGTGCTTGAAAGTTCAACATACCTTGGCGGTAAAAGGGAAAGACAATTCATTTAAATTATAATGTTAAACATGAAAAAAAAAACGACTGTATTATTGCGTGAAGGCGTTCTTGAACCACCAAGCGAAGAGGTACGTTTAATAAATTTGACCTTGACATCGATATCTTTGCGGCATAGAAAGCTGTTGAATTAAGGTCATGATCAATTCCTTTTCCTTGGTTTTAAAAGAAAATGCTTCTTGTAGAAAAAAAAAAAAAGAACGATTCGTTTATTTAATCATGTTTAAAATTCCGGTTTTCTGAAGTATGAAAAAGAGCGCGGCAAAGTCATGATCAATTCCTTTTCCTTGGTTTTAAAATGAAATACTTATTGTAGAATAGGGAACCATTTGTTGATTTCATTGATTTAAAAAATTCCAATTTTCTGAAGTATGAAAAAGACCCCTTCAAAATTTCAATCCGGTTTGAAAAAAAAAAAAAATTCTTTGTTTCTGCTTTTTTTATCTGATCTGTTTTCATATTGAAACCTTGAGCCATTGCTTCCATTTCCAAGATGTAAAGCTATACTGTAGCTTTGATGTGTGTTTCTGAAATCATATCTCTAAGCTAGATGAATCTAAACTGTTTTATAAGCTTTTTGTTTGGTTGTAAGGCTTAATAGTACAGTAAGAAGCTCATCATACAAAAAGTATGGTACTTATTTACTAAGTCCGATTGATTTTCATATTTTTTACAGTAAAAACTTGGGAGCCTTTGTAGTTCGTTGGGGCAGACTGAAAAGCCATATCTTCAGAGTTAACAGACATGAACACCACCTAACCTAAGGTTCCCCACCTAACCTACACCTTAAAAATAGTAATCTTGATACGAAAATATCCGTAAAAATATACTATCCTCAGTCGTATTTCAGTAAAATACAGGCGACCGTAAATTTTACACAACTTTGTTCAATCTTTTACTGGTTGGTGACCGTAATAACACTCCTTTACGTCAATGTACTCGTTTTTAAAACGGTAAATGCCTGGCAAAATTTATTCTAGGATTTTTACCGTTTTTGTGGTCATTTTTTCACAGTGTAAACTAGGAACCATATCCTTACGTATTTATATACCGGGGGTCTACGCCCCCTGGAAACACCCCTTAGACTACCATCATATTAGCTTATCCTGTCCCATCGAACTATAGGCACCACAAAACTAAAATCACGTACAGTAGATTGATTGATTGATTTGAAGTTCTCTGGCATCCTGACATCGAAGGTCATTGACGCCAATAACGTTTATTATAAATAAAGATTAAAAGATTCAATTAAAACCAGGAAAGTAAATATGTTATTAAAGTTAAATAGCGTCAAGAAGACCTGCTTCTCATATAGATTTAAAAATGCCACTAGCATTGTACGACACATGATGTCCAAGAATCTTGGCAAGGATGCCCCTGCCATCCTCACCCCGAGCCTCAAACAGATATCTATTTCTTTCTGTGCTATAAGTGCGGCATTAAGTTGTAAGAACTAAATTCTTTATTGTGTAACGCATTGGGAATTCAACCATTTTTTTTCTTCTTCCTTACTTTAATCTAATTATCGTAAAGACTTTATAAACGCGGTGATTTATTTCTATGTACTATCATATCATAATCTTATTAGATCATTAACGCAAAGCAGCACTTAGAGGACTTATGTTGCAGTTTGACATTGCTTATCTCATTGCGTGAAATACGTTTTTCTTATAGTTTTAATCCTTTCTAATATTGTTTAACTTGTGTGATGGAATATGGCAACAGATGCATTGTGTTTTTTCTTCAATTTCATATTCTCCCTTATAACTCTTTATGTTTAACTTGTGTGATGGAATATTGCAACAGATGCATTGTGTTTTTTCCTCATTTTCCTTCTCACTTGTAACTCTTTTTCTCTGAATAACTACATTTTCATCAGTACATTTAAAATAACTAAATATTCTTATAAGAGGTATTACAATTTTAAAAGTTTTAACCTTTTACTGTTCATTTAAACAATTTAATTAAATTGTATTCGCTTTGTTTACAACCAACACCAACCAGCTCCCCACCCCCCCCTCCCCCTTTCAAAAACACCGTCTGGTTATACAACTAATTAAAAAAGCCCTTTTGCTTGCCAAGTACTCTCAGGAAAACTTTTCTATCTGTTTCCTCATTTCCTTTCCTCACTGGGCTATTTTCCAGGCTGGGGCCCTTGGGATTATAGCATCCTGCTTTCCCAATTAGGGTTATAGCTTAGCAAGTAATAATAATAATAATAATAATAATAATAATAACAATAATAATAATAATAATGCTTTTACCTCCCGAAATTCACGATAGATAATCCAAAGATTTTATAAACTGGACCAAATTCACTTTCCGGCCATTTCTGATATATTTAAAAGTTATACAATTTTTTTTTCACCAAAGAACCCGACTGACTCGGACATTTTACGATCGGTCTCAAAAAAATAAAAAAAATGGCGATTTCGTATCCTTAATAACACATAAGTTTTAGTTTGACCGATCCTCTAAATTGTCTTGATAATAATTTCTATACGCTGTTCATTTACCAAGGGAGCAGTTTATCCATGGTACGGTTTTATTTTTTCAATACATCTTATACTTATTTCTGATATATATATATATATATATATATATATATATACTTTTATTAGTTCACATTAAATGTCACCTCTAACTATTCATTGCTTCAGCACTTGATGTAATTACTTCCTTGTACACATTCAAGTTAGTCTTTATTGCATGACACAGGAATGTTGAAATCTGTAGTTTTTATCTTTGTTGGAATTTAAAACAATCCTACCTTTGAATGTGATATTTTTTCCCTCAAAACTTAAATCATTATTTTAGATTTGTAACAATTACGAGGCCGGTGTTAATCTACTATAGGTTATTTAAAGCAAAAAGTCACGGAAAATTGTGAAAAGTATTTCATACAAGTAGAAAAAGAAAATAAATTGCTTTAATTACTGGCAATAATAAAGGAAATTTGCGAATTATTTTTAATATGCAGTAGAAAAAGACCAATTCTTGTTTTAATTAATGCCAATATCATTGAAAAACTGCGAACTGTTTTTATACGCAATAGGAAAAAAAATTCTTGCTTTAATTAAAGCAAATATTCACAGAAAATTGCGTATTGTTTTTTAAAAGCAGTAGTAATAGAACAACTTTCGTTTTAATTAATTTCAATAGTCACGACAAGTTGTGAATTGTTTAAAACCATTCGTTTTAATTAATGCTAATAGTAACGGAAAATTGCGAATTGTTTTTTATACGCAAGAAAAAAAATAGTTCTTACTTTAATCAATAAAAATAGTCACGGAAATTTGCGAAACGTTTTTCATACGCAATAGAAAAAGACCATTTCTTGTTTTAATTATTGCAAATAAGTCAAGAAAAATTGAGAATTGTTTATATATGCAATATCAAAAGTACCATTCAATTCTTGTTTTAATTAATGCAAATAATCCCGAAAAATTGTGCTTTTTTTATACGCAATAAAAAAAATTCTTGCTTTAATTCATGCAAATAGTCACGAAAAAATGCTAATTATTTCTTTTATAATAACATTACTTGCATTGTTGTAGTTGCAAATATTCAAAATGGAAAAAAAAAATCTTTCAGCAATAGAAAAAAACTGCAAATTCCATCTGGCTTTAACTAGACCCTCTGCAATTTTCATGCTTTAATCACACCTGGAAAGCGTAACACACCTTCATCCATTGCATTAAGATTTCGCCCAAAGGAGAAATATATCTATACTCAATTTTTTTCAATGAGGCGCATTTGCACTGACTCGCAGCGGTGCCCTTTTACCTCGGAAAAGTTTCCTGCTATCTGATTGGTTAGAATGATCTCGTCCAACCAATCAGCGAGCAGGAAACTTTTCCGAGCTTAAAGGGCACCGGTGCGAGTCGGTGTAAATCTGCCTCACTAAAAAGAATTGACTATATCTAGCATGCTGTCATTTCAGTCTGCTTCTCAAGGAATCTAGAATCATAAACTTCTTAACGAATTCTGCAAATTGCATGCGATTATTGCTGTCATGCACGTCAACTAGATGTTTTGCTAGTTTCAAGGTAGGTTATTAATAGTGTCTATACTCCTTTTTTTTCTTTTTTTCTTTTTTTTTTTTTTGAAAGAGGCGGATTTGCACTGAGTAGCAGGAGTGCCCTTTTAGCTCGGAAAAGTTTCCTACCAGCTGATTGGCTAGAATTATTTTGTCCAACCAATCAACTAGTAGGGAAAGTTTCCTAATAGCTGATTGGCTAGAATTATTTTGTCCAACCAATCAGCTAGTAGGAAAAGTTTCCTAATAGCTGATTGGCTAGAATTATTTTGTTCAACCAGTCAGCTAGTAGGAAACTAATCCGAGCTAAAAGGGCACCCCTACGAGTCAGTGCAAATTCGCCCCATTAAAATAAATTGAGTATAATTAGTAATTTGTGCATATATTTACAATATACCTAAGAAAAATATTCCATTAGTAATATATTAAATATATTGCTTGAATTTACATTACTATGAAATTTTCTGGCTGAAGGTATGCCATTAATAGTGTCTAGTTATTAATTTGGGAATATATTTACAATATACCTTAGAAAAATATTCCAATAAATATCAAATATATTACTTGAAATAACATCACTAAGAAACTGACTGGCTAAAATAAGACAATATGACAGTTAAATCAAACAAACTGAAAGAAATAAACTAGAAATAGCAAAAGAGAAAGTGATATTTTTTAACTATATTAAGATGTAAAATAATGTACTTATATTAATTTTGCTTTCCACTTTTCTCTCTCTCTCAATGCTTACATGTTGGGTCAATGGTTCCATGGTAAGTTGAGGCATTGTAATGTAATGAATAAAGTACCTTGGGTAAATAACAAAATGTGAACGTTGAAGAAAGCCTTCTTAGCTATGACAAAGTAGAGATGTAGGTTAAGCAAGGAGTAGCAGTGCCGGTATACATCACTATTTGGAAAAGAATTTGACTTTCTATGGAATGGAAGAATATTATATATACAGTATATGTATGTATGTGTGTGTATATATATATATATATATATATATATATATATATATATATATATAGACTTGTGTATATATATATATATATATATATATATATATATATATATATATATATATATATATATATAGAAATAGCGCTATATTTCAGATGTTACGTGACAGCCTTTACCGGTTGAACTAAGAAAAAAAAAGAAAAAAAATTTTCTTAAATGTTTTTCCTTTGAAATACATTATGATAACGTGACACCAAGTAGCTAATTTTGATACCACAGATTTCCCTCTGTAAATTATCCATGTCATCAAAATAAACCATACATATGTATGAAAAGAATAAAAAATTTTATCATTTTTATCATCATCATCTCCTTCCACGCCCATTGACGCAGAGGGCCTCGGTTAGATTTCGCAAGTCGTCTCTATCTCGAACTTCTAAATCAATGCTTCTCCTCTCATCATCTACAATTTTATACGTGACTTATACAATTTTTGATACTAGCTATTGCCCTCTGTAAGTTATTTCTATCATTAAAAAGAACCATACATATGTACGAAAAAGGGTATCAAAAGTATCAAAGAATTTTTTATACTAGAGATGTCCTCTATAAGTTATCCCTATCATTAAAAATAACCAACATATGTATGAAAAGAGTAAAAATTTTTATACATAAAAAATTTTTGATACCAGAGATTGCCCTCTGTAAATAATCCCTATCATTAAAAAGAACCATACATATGTATGAAAACAATAAACATTTTTATACCTAAACGTAGCCATTAACCCAAAACCATCTCAAATTAATGCATCTCCACTCATCTTCTCCTACAATTTTATACGTAACTTAAACTATTTGATAGAGATTGTCCTCTATAAGTTACCCCTATCATTAAAAAGAACCATACATATATATATATGAGAAAGAGTAAACAAGTTTATACAACACGTAACCAATAACCCACGACTTCATCTCAAATCAATGCTTCTCCACTCATCTTCTCTTACAATGTTATACATAACTTGAACAATGTTTGATACTAGAAATGGCTATCTGTATATTACCCCTATCATTAAAAAGAACCACACATATGTATGGAAACAGTAAACAAGTTTATACAAAACGTAACCATTAACCCACGACACCATCTCTCGACAGGGTACAGACCTTACCACAACCCACTTCCGGACATCAGCCGGGAAAAACTCATAGAAGAAGAAGAAGAGCCAATACCGGAGACGGGGTTGGATTCTCCGCCTCCTCCGACGGAAGAGGATACTTTTAAAGTGAGCAAATGGGTCGAACAGCTTCCGGATGAAGATAAAGATGCTAAGGACGAAGAGAACGATGAGGAGAATGAGTCACAGAAGGAGGAAGAGGAGGATATTGTAGAGAATTTGGAGGGAGAAAAGGTTGGTTGATTAAATTTTTTTTTATGAAAATGCAGTCTTTTTTTTTCTAAATACGTTGCCAATTTTACTATTTGATTACATGGTAAAAGGAGTCTTCTGAGAAAGAGGATATTGTGGAGAATTTGGAGGGAGAAAAGGTAGGTTGATTTGAGAAACTTTTTAATGGAAATGCAGTTTTTTTTTTTTTTTTTTTTTTGATAAGTTTACTTTTTCATTATTTGATTACATAGTAAAATTAGTCCTCTGAGGAGGGTAATATGTAGAGAACTTGGAGAGAGAAAAGGTCTGTTGATTTGAAAAACATTTTACTGAAAATGTAATTATCTTTTTATTTTTGGTCTTGGTGTGTTGCCTTTTTTACTATTTGATTACATGGGAAAAAAACACTGAGTGCAGACCTCCACCACGGCAGCTTATTTCCCGAAACCAGTTTGCCTTTCCCAGAATAAATCTA